>NC_134491.1:49637995-49825495 GCF_040206685.1 Ascaphus truei | reverse complement strand
TCCGCAACCGGACCGCGAGGCCCCCTACCCCGCTACACCATGCCACCAATGTCCCTCCCCCTATCCCGCTAGCTCACACAGTGTAGCTCCCGCGAACCGCACAGCACGCCTCACATCTCCTGCACCTCACACATCTCCCTCCGCAACCGGACCGCGAGGCCCCCTACCCCGCTACACCATGCCACCAATGTCCCTCCCCCTATCCCGCTACCTCACACAGTGTAGCTCCCGCGGACCGCACAGCACGCCTCACATCTCCTGCACCTCACACATCTCCCTCCGCAACCGGACCGCGAGGCCCCCTACCCCGCTACACCATGCCACCAATGTCCCTCCCCTATCCCGCTACCTCACACAGTGTAGCTCCCGCGAACCGCACAGCACGCCTCATCTCCTGCACCTCACACAGCTCCCTACCGCAACCAGACCGCGAGGCCCCCTACCCCGCTACACCATGCCACCAATGTCCCTCCCCCTATCCCGCTAGCTCACACAGTGTAGCTCCCGCGGACCGCACAGCACGCCTCACATCTCCTGCACCTCACACATCTCCCTACCGCAACCGGACCGCGAGGCCCCCTACCCCGCTACACCATGCCACAAATGTCCCTCCCCCTATCCCGCTACCTCACACAGTGTAGCTCCCGCAGACCGCACAGCACGCCTCACATCTCCTGCACCTCACACATCTCCCTCCGCAACCGGACCGCGAGGCCCCCTACCCCGCTACACCATGCCACCAATGTCCCTCCCCCTATCCCGCTACCTCACACAGTGTAGCTCCCGCGGACCGCACAGCACGCCTCACATCTCCTGCACCTCACACATCTCCCTCCGCAACCGGACCGCGAGGCCCCCTACCCCGCTACACCATGCCACCAATGTCCCTCCCCCTATCCCGCTACCTCACACAGTGTAGCTCCCGCGAACCGCACAGCACGCCTCATCTCCTGCACCTCACACAGCTCCCTACCGCAACCAGACCGCGAGGCCCCCTACCCCGCTACACCATGCCACCAATGTCCCTCCCCCTATCCCGCTAGCTCACACAGTGTAGCTCCCGCGAACCGCACAGCACGCCTCACATCTCCTGCACCTCACACATCTCCCTACCGCAACCGGACCGCGAGGCCCCCTACCCCGCTACACCATGCCACCAATGTCCCTCCCCCTATCCCGCTACCTCACACAGTGTAGCTCCCGCGGACCGCACAGCACGCCTCACATCTCCTGCACCTCACACATCTCCCTACCGCAACCGGACCGCGAGGCCGCGGCCTACACTCACACACCATGGCAACGATGTCCCTCCCCCTATCCCGCTACCTCACACAGTGTAGCTCCCGCGAACCGCACAGCACGCCACATCTCCTGCACCTCACACAGCTCCCTACCGCAATCGGACCGCGAGGCCGCGGCCTACACTCACACACCATGGCAACGATGTCCCTCCCCCTATCCCGCTACCTCACACAGTGTAGCTCCCGCGGACCGCACAGCACGCCTCATCTTCTGCACCTCACACAGCTCCCTACCGCAACCGGACCGCGAGGCCGCGGCCTACACTCACACACCATGCCACCAATGTTCCTCCCCCTATCCCGCTACCTCACACAGTGTATGACAACACCTACCACTGGAAATCAGATGTTCGTTGAAATAAAATATGTTTTCCTAACTATTTTACTGTCTGTATAATGTACACAACACTCACCCACACAAAACCCCCTCATACACACACACACACACACGCAAACATCCTGTCATTCTATGCCACACACTACACTCAAAAACATGCCATTTTTAACATGTGTATGACCAACAACATGCACTCACACATGTCACACACACAACATGCCTCATACACACACACGCCATCACACACCAGCAACACACACACATGCTCTCACACACACCACACACCATGCCACCGATGTCACTCCCGCTATCCCGCTACCTCACACACTCTACCTCCTGCGGAACAACCAGCACGCCTGACATCTCCTGCACCTCACACATCTCCCTCCGCAACCGGACCGCAACGCCGCGGACTACAGTCAAACAGCATGCCACCAATGTCACTCCCGCTACCTCACACACTGTATGAAAACACCTACCACTGAAACTCAGCTGTTCCTTACAATAAAATATGTTTTCCTAACAATTTCACTGTCTGTATAATTTATTCTAAAACACTTCTCACACCACCACTCACACACAACACTCACCCACACAAAACCCCCTCATACACACACACACACACACGCAAACATCCTGTCATTCTATGCCACACATAACAACAAATCACACCTCACCTTCACCCTCATAATACACACACTACACTCAAAAACATGCAATTTACAACATGTCTATGACCAACAACACGCACTCACACACGTCACACACACAACATGCGTCATACACACACACATGCCATCACACACGCCACATACACACATGCTCTCACACACACCACACACCATCACACACAACACACACACAAATACACAAACACATGCACACACACACGCACTCAGCAACGCCACACGCCCTCAACCACGCAACACACGTACTCACACACACACACCAACCTCCTCTGCTGATACAACACACAAAACAACACTTCAACATAACCTTAACTACCACACACAACACAACCACCACTAAACAAACACACACACCCAACCCACTGTTCCAATTACCTACCCTTCACCATACACACTACACTGAATACAATGCACATTTACACGTCTCACCACCCACTCCCATTGCACATCAACATCCCACCACACACAAACATATACAACAACACAACACCTCCGCTACTAACACACCTAGCACAATAAATCACCTCTTCCTTTCAATAACATATTTTACACAAAACATTACTATTTACACATCTGTCTAATTTATTGCACACAAACACTCAACTAACCAACACTGACACACACACTCACACACCACACACTCACTATCACATCACACACTCACTCATCCACACACACACCCCACACAATCAACAATCACACACAATAATTACATACACACACTATTCTGCCACACACACAGCCAACATTAACACAAAACAAAAACACACACAACATTTCAACACCTACACAAACGCACACCAAACACAAATAAATACCCCTCACCTCACACAGTGTAGCTCCCGCGAACCGCACAGCACGCCTCACATCTCCTGCACCTCACACATCTCCCTACCGCAACCGGACCGCGAGGCCCCCTACCCCGCTACACCATGCCACCAATGTCCCTCCCCCTATCCCGCTACCTCACATGAGTGAAGATATACTTCACAAAGCACAGAGACACAACCCATCACTCAATGTTACCTTTTCACCTGACATTTTCAACGAGGTACTCATATTGTTAGAAGATACATGTCTCTCTATCAATAACAAAACACTACTTCAATTAGGTCTAGAAGCTCCCCAACGTCATCATCACGATGTACTCAATACAGACCTTATGCGAGAGAAACAATACAATATTTCCATACTACAAGAATATGTTGCCACAAGAAAACCAATGTTAATTCCACAACAACTTAACACCTATGACAACATCATGCAGCACATAAACAACGAACAAGGTGCAATCCTGTTTCTTGATGCTCCAGGTGGAACAGGCAAAACATTTCTCATAAATTTACTCCTTGCAGAAATAAGAATGCACAATCATGTTGCACTTGCACTTGCATCATCTGGCATTGCAGCCACTCTTATGGATGGAGGAAGAACTGTGCACTCAGCTCTTAAATTACCACTAAACATTGCTCATGAAGAAAACCCAACATGTAATATTACCAAGACATCTGGCCAAGCCCGTGTTCTTCAAATTTGCAAACTTATTGTTTGGGATGAGTGTACCATGGCACATAAAAAAGCACTTCAAGCCCTTAATAGAACCTTGCAAGACTTGCGTAACAATAAACAAATAATGGGTGGTGCTGTCATTCTTTTAGCTGGTGATTTCAGACAAACACTTCCAGTCATACCACGATCCACACCAGCAGACGAACTTCATGCATGCCTTAAATCCTCTATTTTATGGCGACATGTCAAACATTTTCCATTAACAACCAATATGCGAGTCCAACTTCTCGGCCACTCAAATGAACAACTTTTTGCACACACACTTCTTCAAATAGGTGAAGGCACTTTACCTACTGACTTAACATCAGGTGAAATTGCTTTTCCCACACATTTTTGTCACATGATGACATCACTTGAAGATCTCATACATCACGTCTATACAAATCTCTTACACAATTACACAAACCACCAGTGGCTCTGTGAAAGAGCCATCCTTGCTGCCAAAAATACTTCTGTCAATGACATCAATCATCAAATTCAAGACATTATTCCAAACACAATTACTCAATACAACTCAATCGATACAGTTGTGGATTGCGATGAAGCCGTTAACTATCCACCTGAATTCCTACACTCCCTCGAACCATCAGGGATGCCACCACATCATCTTCGCCTCAAAGTTGGAGCACCCATCATGCTACTTCGCAACCTACACACACCTAACCTTTGTAATAGAACCAGACTGTGCATAAAAACATTGATGCCCAACCTAATTGAAGCTACTATCTTAACTGGCAACGCCAAAGGCCAAGATGTCTTCATCCCCCGCATTCCACTCATTCCTACAGACATGCCTTTTACTTTCAAACGGCTACAGTTCCCCATCAAACTAGCTTTTGCTATCACCATTAACAAAGCACAAGGACAATCTATAAAGTGCACTGGTATCAACTTAGAATCACCATGTTTCTCCCACGGCCAGTTATATGTTGCGTGCTCTAGAGTTGGATCCCCCCAACAATTGTACATCTTTGCTCCAACTGGAACTACCAAAAATGTCGTTTACAAACAAGCATTACAATGAACATTGACTTTCCTCAATTTCCATGTACTCTACATATTGCCATAAGAAATTACAAAAAAATGAAAGACACTCAATACACTACTGTCATCTTTTATTACTACATTATTTTACAACACACACTTTAACATTACATCAAATACACTCCTCTTAACAATGGACATTCACATCTTTCAAGAAGCATTTCCAACAATAACATTTTCAAAAATAACTACCGTAACAACTAACATACACTTCAAACATTTGCCCTCATATACATGTGCTTTCTACTACTGTTGATTTACAAACACAATTCTAACTAATATTACATAACATTGGCATCACATTACAACTTTCACATACAACATTTACACATACTTATTCACACTTCACATCCCGGACAACGCCGGGTTTCTCAGCTAGTATATATATATATATATATAAACCATAATACTGAGTTAAGTTATGGTGAGTAAAAAAAAGTGACAAAAACCCTCCACAGGAAAGCAAATATGCAAATATAAGAAGTCATCATCGATGATGAAACGCGTAGGGCGTGGTTAGATTGCGGGCGCCATTTTGCCCACGAACATTGCTGCTGCTTGCAGTCAGATATTGGCTCCTGTGTGTTTTTACGGCTGTTTGGCAACAATCCAAAGAACTTTCAAGGTACTGTTCCCTGGAGGGACCTCTCTCGTTGTACACTGACTATGAGGAGTTCCGTTTCCGGTTTCGGCTGCACGAGAGAAGGTCACGTGACGACGCCACTAACCTGAACCGGGGACTGATGATCGAGCTGTTGGCACATGAGAGCCTATCTCATACACGCTATTGATTGCTGTACTTTTGTGAGTGGGCATTTTATAGATTTTATGTTCCTCTAATAAAATTTTTATTATGGTAATGCACTAGGTGTGCGCCTGTTTCTTTCTCTTTACTTTTTTCAGATATCATTAGGGACTGGTGATCCCTTGAAGCGGGCTGCAGGAACCTGGTGTCATTGCCATTGTAACAGGACTTTGTATATTAAATGTTTTTTTTTTCATTTTTTGTTTTTTACTTTTCAATTTTTTGCACAACACATTTTTTATATATTTTTTATATATTTTTTATTAAACAATTTTGCTTTATATTCATTTTTTAGGGATCAATTGTTGAGTAATTGCATTTTATATTTTATTAACATTGTCTTATCATAGTGTATCAGCTATATCTAGCCGCCCCACTAAACGCTTCCATGTGTAGTTATTGTTTCTTCTAGAATTCCTTCTAGTCAGGATAATATAGAGGCGCTACTTCAATTTCTTTTGTTTGTTTTGTTTTATATATATATATATATACACACACACACACACACACACACAGTATATATACCATTTTATATATATATATATATGGACAAAAAAAGAGAAAAAAAGTAGCGCCAAAAAGGTGAATACTAAAATACTTATATAAAACAATAAATGTGTATATATAATTATATAAACAATATGACAATTAATAGTGTACAGCAAGCAGCATATACTAGAACAACAAAACACAAGATAGCATGTAATTAAGGAAATAAAAGAGTCCAATGTTCAAAACCTGTAGGAGTCCTGACAAATAGCACCAGAACAAAATGTACAGATCCCAGGGGCCCACGGCAGCTCTCACATGGAATAACCAGCTCCACAGCAAAATCTACAGAGAAAACAAAACAGAGAGCGCACGCCCCATAGTGTAACACTGTAACATTTAATGTAGGGGAAGGGTGGATGGAGGGATTAAAAACACTCACAAGGTTAAAAACAATATAAGGCAATTTGTTATATATAATCACCACCAGGCATGTCCAAACTGCAGCAGGGCATCCAAAATTCGCTGGATAGGATCACTCAGTCAGAGCTGTCCCTCTGGTTGCACTTGAAATCCTCCAAATGGTGTTGGTATCAGAGTTAGGGCCTTAAATTCACTGCATGTGCTCCCCGGCCGTAAAGGAGCACACCACGTGATGACGTAATGTCGTGGGTGACGTCACTAACAAAGGATATATGGGGAACAGCAGTTTATAAACCTTTTGTCCCTCTATCCTTAACCTTAAGTACCTGTGATTGGTTTTCAATTATCTCCAGCCAATCTTTGATGGGGGAACACATTTTAGTACATTTTAGTACAGGCCCCCCTGCTAGCTGGCACATGCACAGTAGAACTCTGGGGTCTCATTTCTGTAGCCCCCCATAGGCAAATGGAATGCCAGCCAGTCTACCCATCTGGATCTCTAGCAAGATAACCTTTGTTGGAAGGTGATAACTGGGACACTTGGAGACTGCTCTGGTTGGAGCCTCCTCCGCCCGTAAATCAATAGGGAGGGTGATAAAACCCTTTGAACACTATTTAAATCCTAGACATTGAGGCGTCTCTAGGGCCATCTGCTATGCTGGTATGCAAAGGAATTCCTCTGAGTCTTTGTCCATAACTTGGGACACAGTATAACACATAAAACATAAACGTATTAAAATATCCAGTTCTATTGGGTCTAGCAGAACCAAACTTCCCAGTTCTCATGGCCGGAACTGGGACACCATATGGTCCAAAAAGAGACTTGCTACGACCTTTGGAACCGGAGTTACACAAATGCACATTAAATCATTTTTCATTTTAATACAAAAATCTCCGCTACAAAAGAAAACTCAGCTTTTCACTAAATACCCATTGAAAACAACAGGCTTCTCCGCCATAGACTTTCAATGGTAAATTGCCGCCATTGAGGTCAATGGGGTTTCTCCGCCATTGAAGTCTATGGGAAAAGTCCCAAACTTTCAAGGGGGTCCATACTCCGTCGGGTTGGTCCAGGAGGGTCAAGGATGGTTCCGCAGTGATGCCGGAGCAGTGACTGCAGACACCCCAAACCTTGATCCGCTGGGCCCTCCGGAAACGGAGATATGGAGTATCAAAATACAGCATTTCACACTTAGTCATTTTTCTGAGCCGTTTCTGCCGCCGCCGGCAAAGCCTATGGTGCGACCCGTTCTTCTCGGTTCGACCCTTATTGGGGGTCCAGGATTTGGGGACCCGGTTGTGGTCGAGTGGGGGGAAGCCTAGGAACTAGGGGCAAAAAGAATTTTATTCCTAGGGGCCCTAGAACTGTTTATTCCCACGCCACTTGACGTTGACCTTGACTTGTAAGTGATCAAAGCTCTCCTATTGAAAATGTATCCGCTTTGCGGTTTGCGGTCTGGACGGCAGCCAACTTGTTCTTCGAAAGTTACCTCGAGGAACCTCCATTGAAGTCGATGGGCCCATTGACTTTCAATGGGAAACCGCCGCTCTCCCTCTCGGACGCCACCTGCTGGTCTTTACAGGAAACAGGACTAAAACAACAAGATTCTCCATTAGAATGCATGGAGCCCTAATGGCGGCCAATGGGGACCTGCAAAATGGTGCCTGAAAAGGCGGGAAAACTTCACAAAGAGCTATAATCATTAAAGGACTATTAACCCTTGTGCTCCCAGATGGATTCCAGTGTGTGTGTGATGCAGACACTGAGTAAACCAGACATTACAATGGAACAGGGGAATACACATGTACATATCATTACAGGGGTTAAATCACTGTTCTGGGTCTTAGCCCAGTTAACCCTTTGACTCCCGGGTGAGGTCAGGGAATGGCCAAATGGGGTGTAACCCCTTTAATACCGGGACACCCCCTTTCTCCCTCTACAGAGATCTGATGCCGTCACCGGGGATGGACGCTTAGCGAGGGGGCTCCGGGACCCTCGTGCATAATCTAGATTTATAACATGTGAAAAAAATCAGGGTTTGGACCCTAAAACACTGATGCTACAACAATGCAGATATTGTAGATATATATCATCTATTAACCACAGGATGAGGCCATGCAGAGCACAGCGGAACATACTAGGGGAGGAAATAGGGAAGGTAACCTCAATCAAAGGGAAATGTTTTGGATTTATACCCTCGGGTCATTGTCACCCGGGGGTATAAATACCGACTGGGAACTCAAACATTTTTTGGCATAATTATTATGTTATACTATTAACTATAGGTTATGATATATGTATATATACACACTTCATGTCTTCCTTTGGAGTTGTTAACTCAATTTACCAATGTACATTTTTTAGTTATAAGGTTTAACATTATCCATTTGTCCTATATATGTGTCTCTCTCACACCCTTATATTACACCTAAGAAAAGCAGTACTGTATATGTTTTTAGTGTCAAGTTATATTTGGGTGCGTTGTGTTTCATTATGCATTTATCCTAGGACCCTCTAAATTATGTATATTCCTTTATAATTACCAACTTGTTTTGTTCAAATATATACTCATCCAATGATTATTTAAATCATGTAGATTCATTTAAAATATACGTGTGTCTTTAGAAGTTCTCTGTATATAGCTTACACCAAACATTTGTTTTTATTGTAATACCTTGCATCATTTCCCTCAAATACATCTTTTCAAGGTATTTGTGCTGTGTTTCTCCCCTTTAGTTTATCCTTTCCCCCTTTCTCTACTAGAGGAGATGACGTAGAAATCACCATGACTACATGGATGGTTTGTAAACAACTCACCCATATCGCATACACTGCGTTACGTCACTTCCGGTATTCTGGACTAAGCCGCGTCACTTCCGGTTTCCGGTCATGCCGGCTGAACGCTATTCCAGGTAATTAGTTCAGCATAAGAGGGGGAACACAGCACACCTACACTCACTCTCTGACGAAGCGCCGCACAGGCGTGAAACGCGTAGGAGGAGGAGACTTTGCCCCCATCCCTGTCTGCACCATGACGTGTCAATAAAGAATCTTTTTATTTCACCGCTGCTGTCCTGTGGACTCCTGTTGTTCCGCTGTGCTCTGCATTGCCGCATCCTGTGATTACTAGATGATCTACTCAACCCAGCAGAAGCACGCACATCCAGAAGAAAACGGGCATGGTTCACGTGAGTTTTTGCATTATAGCAATCACTGGGAGGTACACTACAGGTGTTCTTAGGCGGTCATTGACTTTGTCCTCATGTGGTGGGGCTTATATATACCTCTGCTTACAGCACTCACCAGGACTATAAATATGTCTTCAATGTACGCCCACCTGCATACCCCAGCACTCACTTGTGTATAATACCTACCGTTTATTATTCTTCTTCAATCAAGATTACTTATACCTCCATCATCCTCGGTCATTAGTAGCACTATTTTAGAACATTGTTCTTCTACCCTGCATTTATTGTGGATATATAGAGAGAAGCCAGAGTATAATCACCGCAGCAACAAAAAATTACATCTAATAAGTCCATAGAAAATCCTCCATAATAAACCCATAAACCTAGATGGGGGGCATAAATAGCATGGCTGGTAGAAGTACAACGGAGCCCTGTCAGAACAGAGCCCCGGAGTAAGTCACAACTCCAGCTACTGCTAGCCTCACCTGCATCTGGTCAACGAAGGGTTGTCTCAGCCGGCACACATCATCTGTTGAGCTGTAGAACTGCCGGGTGCTGCTGAAGAGAAGAGCTGCTGCTGTTGCTGTGATCGGTGGCGTGCTCCTGCTCGCAATGGGTGAGAGAAGGTAAGTGGAAAAAACGGCGGTCACTGCTCCTCTGGAAAGAACTCCAACCAGGCGCATGAAAAACTAAAAGTACTTTAATACATCAAAAAGAAAAAGAACACTGACGGAGAGGGTGTTACTCTTTGATAAAGTTCTATCTATAGAACGAAACGCGTCAGAGTTTCACAGCTAGGTGGATGTTCTTTTTCTTTTTGATGTATTAAAGTACTTTTAGTTTTTCATGCGCCTGGTTGGAGTTCTTTCCAGAGGAGCAGTGACCGCCGTTTTTTCCACTTACCTATATTTATAACATGTTCCTTTCTGCGACCGATATCACTAAGCATACCTCCTGCTGCGTGAAGTGGACGTCTGGATCTGCAAGGGTGGAAAAAACAGACCCAACAAGATGTTGCTCGCTATTTTGGGGGAAATCGGGGACCTGCGGCTCACAGCGATGGAGGCCAAGAAGGCGCCGAGGCACGCGGGTCCAAAGACAAAGATCCTAGTAATCCTAGATGTAATACTAACTAATAATAATAATTTAATCGAGTTAATATATATCTACATATTTATAGCCAAATTGGGACATGCCTACTTTACAAATCACAAATACATACATAATACATTTATTCTAAAAAAGTACATAAGTACTTACATTTATAAATACTGGTATACATTTATAAGAGAATATTGTGCGTGTGTATTTGTATAAATGTATATATGTATATCTTTATATAGCACCATCCATGTACATAGCGCTTTACAGCAGTAATACACGTTACACAAAGGGAAGAAGCGCTTCAGACATAAAAGTAACAATAGGAAAAGGAGTCCCTGCCCCGCAGAGCTTACAATCTAATTGGTAAGTAAGCCGATACAAAGACAGTAGGAGGGTGTTCTAGGAAGTGCGTCTACACTTTATTTTAAATGGTTACACCTATCCCTGCCACTAATTCACTTACCCTAAGTGGATTGTGCCTCTAAATGACAGCCGCACAACGCTGGTAATGGGTATAAGTGTTTATAGCATCACATTAATATCACACTGTGATGCATTGTGCTCGAGATCCAGGAGGAAATGTGGGATATGTTAGGAGGAGACGCATGTCATGGGAATGACCGTCTCAAACAGTGTAAAAAACAGCTTGTCCACAGGAAGTCAGTGTTTTGCCACCGGGCGCAGTAGCGCATACTGTAATACCAAATAGCATGTGTTTCCTTCAACAACCCTAGCCATGTATCCCCACTGGAAGGTTTAACCTCTGTGCTGCCGAAGGAGGCTGCAAAACATTGTGGGCCCCATTTACTACGCAGTCTTCTGCAATAAGACACTGTCCAACTCTGGGAGGAATATTACAGCCTATTCAAGTGAATAGGGAAGGTGTTTTCTAGCGCTGGAAGGTGGGGAGGAAGACCAGCGGAGACTCTCAGAAGCAACACCGAACAATTGTTTTAGTAGATAAAAGGTTGTGAATACACATGCAACAAAATAGAGACTGAAACACAATCAGGTATATAAACCATCAAAGGTCGTCACATTATCAGATCCCCGCAGGCATCACCGGAGCACCAAGACCACGTAGGAGAACCCACCGGACTAGGAGCATCGAAACAGGTGAGTGAGTTCCCACAATCGCTGCAGCGTTAAAGGATATCTGTTCCGGTAGGGAAGGCACCCACTCCCGGTCCCAGGTGTACACGCAATCACTGTAGTATTGGGGGGGATCTGTTCTGGTAGGGAAGGCAACCACTCCCGGTCCCAGGTGTACACGTGATCACTGTAGTATTGGGGGGAGGTCTGTTTCGGTAGGGAAGGCACCCACTCCAGGTCCAAGGTGCACACACCCAACGCGTTTTGACAAAAACAGTGTCTCACCGCAACTCAAGGCATGTCATGGCCAGGATCCATCTTCTCTTCAATATAAAGGCATTCAAGCTGTCCCAATAGATAGAAGGGGAGGTGATAGAGTCAGGGCACTTTCCAAACAAGAGAGTCATTGGATTTTCCAACTAAATACTATGGTCCCTTTAGGGCTAAATGAGGATCTCGATATTCTCTCTCTCTCTCCCTCTCTCCCTCTCTCCCTCTCTCCCTCTCTCCCTCTCTCCCTCTCTCCCTCTCTCCCTCTCTCCCTCTCTCCCTCTCTCTCTCAAAAATGGTTGCGTGTTCTACCGTCCTTTTCCCAATGTCCAACTATGTCTTCTGTCTCAGTGCACTTTGGGATTTTTTTCCATTAGCAGATATGGTCCCGTGTACCCTCCACACAGACATACCGTATTATTAGTATTGCAGCAGTTATTACAGCGATTGTAGCACATACCATGAGTGATACACCTTTAGGCTTGTAATATAGTGTGCGCTGGTGCGCGTGCGGGCGCACGCATGGCATTGCACATGGCGTGGACTTTTCATGTGTAGAGGGTAAGCGTTGCTGCGTGCAGCTAGGGCGCGTGGCTATGACATCACAGCGCTAGGCCGCGCTGCGATTGGTTCATAGCGTCACGTGGCGTGGTGACAGCGCGAAAATACAATTCTTTTATACTTTCTCTAGTCTGCCGCGCCACCGCTCATGGCCGTGCACACGCGCGTCTCGCCTGTATCAACGTCAGCCTCCCACAGGCAATTATAATTGCCGCGCATGCGCACTGTAGCGCAACAGCGCGCTCTATATTACAGGGCCTTAAACTTGCAGCTATAGGCTTGATTAAACTGAACAATACTTTATATATATATATGTTCACCAGAGTAAAGCTAGAAAACATGCATTAGAACGCTTGCTGTAACATGCCCCAGACATAACCCTGCACAGAGGAGATCGAAGCCTCTGTTTGTTTAGCAAAATGTATATTCAAACAGCAGAAGAAGCTGAAGACATGATGGGGGGTGGACAGGATGGCAGACACGTCTGAGACGTCAATATGCTGACCCGCGATATTTTTATTTGCTCTACACAAGAAATGATAGGGATCACAAAATTACGTTCGAAATTAAAAATAGAAAACAGGGAGAATATGGCACAAGGTATCCACCGGCCCATATTCAACATGCTAAGAAGACGTTTCCCCCGTGCCTGGGAAGATTGGAGGTCCTTTGATTTAAGGATGTCTTCTCCCAGCACGAGGAAGGTATCTTCGCGGCATACTGAACGGGCCACTGTGAGAAGTGACTTAGCTGTTCACGAGATGATTATATAGAGTGGAGCAGGAGGAAGGCAAAGGATTGAGAGGAAGGACAGAGGTTTCTTTTACAAAGAACTGTTTTCGAGTCCCGTGGAGCAGACAATTGAACTGTTTGATATCTCCGTAGGACTCCATTGATGATTGTAATAAAACTGCTATTTGACAGTATCCTACCTATACTTACATCTGTTTTACTGTAAATCCTAGGAATGAGTTTCACTTGCTAGCAGATCATTTCAGATTTCTGATGTATGACCCTTCAGTGATACTTTGTATTGTATTGTATGTCTTTATTGATATAGCGCTTCACAGCAGTAATACATGTGGTAATCAAATAAATAACAGATAATATAAATAACAGATCATGGGAATAAGTGCTTTAGACATTAAAGTAACATTAAGGAAGAGGAGTCCCTGCCCCGAGGAGCTTACAGTCTAATTATTCCATAAATACTTTATGTTCTTGGTGACTGGCTTTGCTCATGAACCAAATATATTCTCTGCTTCTTCATGGCTAACTGGTGTTTTAACTCTGCTGATAAGAAACGAGAAACTGAAAAAGATTTACCTTTTAATTATTATTATTTTTTTGTATGTACTTATTTTGTTTTATGGACACACGTCATCTCTACATCTTGTGTAGAAAAGAGAAGATAATACCTACTGTTGTGTACAGAGCTGGCAGGATACACAATGCGTTACATACAATGGACAGGCACTCACTTTTAGCACTCACGGTAATCTGAGATTAGAACACTTATCCAAACACTGCACCTTTACCATTAAAATCCTGAAGAAGTGCAGTATTTGTATAGAGAAACCAAATGGTTGGTATCCGGGATATGTTTTATTGATTAGTTAATATTAATAGATGCTACCTATAAGGACCAGTAACATTCCTTCTTCAGTGTACTCATTTGCATGCCATTACCCAGAATCCCTAGCTGCAGCGGTAGCATTGTATGCAAAGAGATAATGGGGGAAAGCAGGGTTGCAGACCTGCCTGAGACAGAAGCTCACAAGTAGGATTTGCATTTGCTTCTACAGAGATGCACAGTAATACAGGCGGAGCTGCAGTATTTATAGATATATTTCATAGGGATTCTTTACATTGTTTAAAAGTATTACAGACAGGGTGAATATCACGGTGTTGTATTGTCAAGTTATTTGCGATACTAGCCTGGTCCCTTTGCTTTTTATAATCTCTTTTGCTGGGGGGCGGGGGGCGGATTCTGCTCCATGGGACCACCCAGTTCAGATGAGGTGGGAGCACTGATGCTTTAATAGTTCTTGAAAGGAGAGCAATGTATTATTTATCACCACTAATCCTTCTGCTTCTCTAGATTAGAAGCTCTCACAGGCAGGGCCCTCGTTACCTTCTCAATCTGTTTGCCCTTATTTGGGAGGCATTCTGTTTATGTCATTTAATGTAATCGATGTCACGCTGAACCCTCATTGTACCGCCCTACAGAATGTGTTGGCGCTTTTACAAATAAAACGATCATGCTGAATGGGTTAATAGTACAAACGCGAGTGATGTTATTCTGAAAACGTGGATTGCGCAATTGATGGGAATAAAAGGGAAGGCTTTTACCTTGAACCGTTTGAAAGGAACGATTACCATGTAATGTTAGCTGAAGGTTTACAGAGAGCCGCACACGCCAGTTTAATTATATCAAGGCAGAGCGCCCTGGGCGTTGTTATTCAGCTGCCCAAATGTATTATTAAAGATTCTAAAAAATAAAAAAAAGGGGGGACATTTTGAACTGCAAAAGGGATCCAAGCACCCCAAACGATGGGAGAATTCACAATGTAGCAAAAGAGGTAACGTAATGACTAAAGAGTCAGAGTGGCAACCAGCGTTTCGTTGCACACGCACCTTCATCATTAAATGCCCTTTTTTTGCTACATTGTGAGTTTTCCTATCGTTTGCTGTGCTTGGC
Source organism: Ascaphus truei (assembly GCF_040206685.1). NCBI lineage: Eukaryota > Metazoa > Chordata > Amphibia > Anura > Ascaphidae > Ascaphus > Ascaphus truei. Next base: position 49,809,921 of record NC_134491.1, on the reverse strand, counting down.
GCCCTTTTGCACATTGCTACACCGTGACTTGCTTTTAGCACCCATTTTTTCACTCTCCTGTACCCTAGACCCCCCTTTGATGGCACCCCAAGTTGCTTTACCTGATTCTCCTCTTTCTTTACGTTAACATTTTGAACTGAACATACGCCATGGAAAGCCGCCCGAATTCCCAGGTTTGCGTGAAATCACGCCACGTCCGCCAGCCTTGTAACCCTTTCAGGAAAAGCAGCGTGACAACTTAGGCCGCGCGTATAGTGCCCGCGACTGCAACGCGTGACATCACCCGGCGCCGCTAGCAAAAGTTGTATTTTTGCTTTGCGGCAGCGTCGCGGGCGACCAGGCCATTGATTGGTTCAGGGGCTGTCACATGAGGCGACACCCCCTGAAAAATCAAATATTCCCGGCTGCAAAAAATCGCGTCGCCCAGTCGCTTTGTCGCCCAGTCGCTATGTCGCCCAGTCGCTATGTCGCCCAGTCGCTTTGTCGCCCAGTCGCTATGTCGCCCAGTCGCTTTGTCGCCCAGTCGCTATGTCGCCCCGTCACTTTGTCGCCATCGCTTTTACTGTAAGTGCACGCGGCGGCGACAATTCATTTGTTTTCGGGCGACGTCGCGTCGCCGGCACTATTAGCGCGGCCTAAGCCTGTTACCAAAATCAAAAATAAATGAAGGTTTCCGTAATGCACCAGTTAGCAAAGTTACACAGATCCTCCGTTTCTCACTATTTGCTGTAAAAATGAACCTGGAAGGGGAGACAGTTTTTTGTTTAGAAAAGGTGCATCCTTTTTGTCTCTATTTGATAAAAATTAAAGCAATATTTTATCACTCATTTAAAAAGAAAACAGGCACTATATATATATGTATGTGTGTGTGTGTGTGTGTGTGTGTGTGTGTGTGTGTGTGTGTGTGTGTGTGTGTGTGTGTGTGTGTGTGTGTGTGTGTGTGTGTGTTTACCTTTTTTAAATCTATAATATGCATGAAATAAGGCACTGGCACAATTATATGGCATCATTTAAAGAACTCCTCTGTGCAGCTTGTTTTTAATATTTGATATGAAGAGGCCCTTGGCGCTGAATCATCTTACTCCAGGTACACTCCAGTTGCCAAATTATTTCACTGTAAATGACCTAGGCAAGACTACTTAACTGGGAGAACAATATGGCTGCCAGGATCAACTTTGCAGAAGGTGATGTCACTGGCCAGCCTCTCTGGAGGTGATGTCACTGTGGCCAGCCTCACTGGAGGGGATGTCACTGTGGTTAGCCTCACAGGAGGTGATGTCACTGTGGCCAGCCTCACAGGAGGTGATGTCACTGTGGCCAGCCTCACTGGAGGTAATGTCACTGTGGCCAGCCTCACTGTAGGTGATGTCACTGTGGCCAGCCTCACTGGAGGTAATGTCACTGTGGCCAGCCTCACTGGAGGTGATGTCACTGTGGCCAGCCTCACAGGAGGTGATGTCACTGTGGCCAGCCTCACTGGAGGTAATGTCACTGTGGCCAGCCTCACTGGAGGTAATGTCACTGTGGCCAGCCTCGCTGGAGGTGATGTTACTGGCCAGCCTCACTGGAGGTAATGTCACTGTGGCCAGCCTCACTGGAGGTGATGTCACTGTGGCTAGCCTTGCTGGAGGTGATGTCACTGTGGCTAGCCTCGCTGGAGGTGATGTCACTGTGGCCAGCCTCGCTGGAGGTGATGTCACTGTGGCTAGGTTTGCTGGAGAATTGTCACTGTGGCTAGCCTCGCTGGAGGTGATGTTACTGGCCAGCCTCACTGGAGGTGATGTCACTGTGGCCAGCCTCACTGGAGGGGATGTCACTGTGGTTAGCCTCACAGGAGGTGATGTCACTGTGGCCAGCCTCACTGGAGGTAATGTCACTGTGGCCAGCCTCGCTGGAGGTGATGTCACTGTGGCTAGCCTCGCTGGAGGTGATGTCACTGTGGCCAGCCTCGCTGGAGGTGATGTCACTGTGGCTAGCCTCACTGGAGGGGATGTCACTGTGGCTAGCCTCGCTGGAGAATTGTCACTGTGGCTAGCCTTGCTGGAGGTGATGTCACTGTGGCTAGCCTTGCTGGAGGTGATGTCACTGTGGCCAGCCTCGCTGGAGGTGATGTCACTGTGGCTAGCCTCGCTGGAGGTGATGTCACTGTGGCCAGTCTCGCTGGAGGTGATGTCACTGAGGCGAGTCTCACTGGAGGTAATGTCACTGTGGCCAGCCTCACTGGAGGTGATGTCACTGTGGCCAGCCTCGCTGGAGGTGATGTCACTGTGGCCAGCCTCGCTGGAGGTGATGTCACTGTGGCTAGGTTTGCTGGAGAATTGTCACTGTGGCTAGCCTCGCTGGAGGTGATGTTACTGGCCAGCCTCACTGGAGGTGATGTCACTGTGGCCAGCCTCACTGGAGGGGATGTCACTGTGGTTAGCCTCACAGGAGGTGATGTCACTGTGGCCAGCCTCACTGGAGGTAATGTCACTGTGGCCAGCCTCGCTGGAGGTGATGTCACTGTGGCTAGCCTCGCTGGAGGTGATGTCACTGTGGCCAGCCTCGCTGGAGGTGATGTCACTGTGGCTAGCCTCACTGGAGGGGATGTCACTGTGGCTAGCCTCGCTGGAGAATTGTCACTGTGGCTAGCCTTGCTGGAGGTGATGTCACTGTGGCTAGCCTTGCTGGAGGTGATGTCACTGTGGCCAGCCTCGCTGGAGGTGATGTCACTGTGGCTAGCCTCGCTGGAGGTGATGTCACTGTGGCCAGTCTCGCTGGAGGTGATGTCACTGAGGCGAGTCTCACTGGAGGTAATGTCACTGTGGCCAGCCTCACTGGAGGTGATGTCACTGTGGCCAGCCTCGCTGGAGGTGATGTCACTGTGGCCAGCCTCGCTGGAGGTGATGTCACTGGCGAGCCTCGCTGGAGGTGATGTCACTGGCCAGCCTCGCTGGTGATGTAGCGGCTTTTTATTGGGTAACCCCGTGGTTTTATCAGTTTTTCCTTTATTTAATTAGAATAAATTTCTTGTAATTCTCCCCTGAAATATATCCCTACAGAGGAGCCATAGATAAGTAAGACATCATCAATAAATCAATGAGAGGAGAATGGAGATGAGAGCAGATGATTCAAGCAGCTGAATGGGACACACATTCGATGCTACAGCTGACAGCACATTAACAAGTCACTTTAGTGAAGAAAATGATCTCCAGAATTGCATCAATGTGGGAATAATGGACCAATTAGGCACTAAATAAGATTTCTTACATACAATGTACCTGGCAGGTTGGAAATCTAGTAAAGTCTACAAACCATCAAGGGCATATGTTAACTAAGCAGCCTTCTGCAGAAGGCACCTTGCAGCGCTGGAAGGCGAGTTACAGCCCAGATACAAATACATGCTGAAAACGCTTGTAGTTAAGCAAATGTCCCTGTTACGCATTCGTTCCCATCACCAGAGTTAGAGCTTATGCAATCTAAGATGTAATAGAGTCCCATAAGAAAGCATTACTTTTGTCAGTAATGTGTTTACCTGTGTGTATGTCTCTTCTTTGCCTTCATTGGTATGCTGTAGATTATGAAAAACAAACATGCATATGTTCATCCGTAATAAATATGTAACATGTGGCTAGCCTCGCTGGAGGTGATGTCACTGTGGCTAGCCTCGCTGGATGTGATGTCACTGTGGCTAGCCTTGCTGGAGGTGATGTCACTGTGGCTAGCATTGCTGGAGGTGATGTCACTGTGGCTAGCCTCGCTGGAGGTGATGTTACTGTGGCTAGCCTCGCTGGAGGTGATGTCACTGTGGCTAGCCTCGCTGGATGTGATGTCACTGTGGCTAGCCTTGCTGGAGGTGATGTCACTGTGGCTAGCATTGCTGGAGGTGATGTCACTGTGGCTAGCCTCGCTGGAGGTGATGTTACTGTGGCTAGCCTCGCTGGAGGTGATGTCACTGTGGCTAGCCTCGCTGGATGTGATGTCACTGTGGCTAGCCTTGCTGGAGGTGATGTCACTGTGGCTAGCCTTGCTGGAGGTGATGTCACTGTGGCTAGCCTCGCTGGAGGTGATGTCACTGTGGCTAGCCTCGCTGGAGGTGATGTCACTGTGGCCAGCCTTGCTGGAGGTGATGCCACTGTGGCTAGCCTCGCTGGAGGTGATGTCACTGTGGCTAGCCTTGCTGAAGGTGATGTCACTGTGGCTAGCCATGCTGGAGGTGATGTCACTGTGGCTAGCCATACTGGAGGTGATGTCACTGTGTCCAGCCTTGCTGGAGGTGATGTCACTGTGTCCAGCCTTGCTGGAGGTGATTTCACTGTGGCTAGGTTTGCTGGAGGTGATGTCACTGTGGCTAGCCTCGCTGGAGGTGATGTCACTGTGGCTAGCCTCGCTGGAGGTGATGTCACTGTGGCTAGCCTCGCTGGCGGTGATGTTACTGTGGCCAGCCTTGCTGGAGGTGATGTCACTGTGTCCAGCCTCGCTGGATGTGATGTCACTGAGGCTAGCCTTGCTGGCGGTGATGTCACTGTGGCTAGCCTCGCTGGAGGTGATGTCACTGTGGCTAGCCTCGCTGGAGGTGATGTCACTGTGGCTAGCCTCACTGGCGGTGAGGTTACTGTGGCCAGCCTTGCTGAAGGTGATGTCACTGTGGCTAGCCTTGCTGGAGGTGATGTTACTGTGGCTAGGTTTGCAGGAGGTGATGTCACTGTGGCTAGGTTTGCTGGAGGTGATGTTACTGTGGCTAGGTTTGCAGGAGGTGATGTCACTGTGGCTAGGTTTGCTGGAGGTGATGTCACTGTGGCCAGCTTCGCTGGAGGGGATGTCACTGTGGCCAGCCTCGCTGGTGGTGATGTTACTGTGTCCAGCCTCGCTGAAGGTGATGTCACTGTGGCTAGCCTTGCTGGAGGTGATGTCACTGTGGCTAGCCTCGCTGGAGGTGATGTCACTGTGGCCAGCCTCGCTGGAGGTGATGTTACTGTGGCTAGCCTCGCTGGAGGGGATGTCACTGTGGCCAGCCTCGCTGGAGGTGATGTCACTGTGGCCAGCCTAGCTGGAGGTGATGTCACTGTGGCCAGCCTTGCTGGAGGTGACGTCACTGTGGCCAGCCTCGCTGGAGGTGATGTCACTGTGGCGAGCCTCGCTGGAGGGGATGTCACTGTGGCCAGCCTCGCTGGAAGTGACGTCACTGTGGCCAGCCTCGCTGGAGGTGACGTCACTGTGGCCAGCCTCACTGGTGGTGGTGTCACAGGGGCCAGCCTCGCTGGAGGTGATGTTACTGTGGCTAGCCTCACTGGTGGTGGTGTCACAGGGGCCAGCCTCGCTGGAGGTGATGTTACTGTGGCTAGCCTCGCTTGAGGTGACGTCACTGTGGCTAGCCATGCTGGAGGTGATGTTACTGTGGCTAGACTTGCTGGAGGTGATGTTACTGTGGCCAGCCTCACTGGAGGTGATGTCAATGTGGCCAGCCTCTGGAGGTGATGTCACTATGGCCAGCCTCACTGGAGGTGATGTCACTGTGGCCAGCCTCACTGGAGGTGATGTCACTGTGGCTAGCCTCACTGTAGGTGATGTTACTGTGGCCAGCCTCACTGGAGGTGATGTCACTGTGGCCAGCCTCGCTGGAGGTGATGTCACTGTGGCCAGCCTCACTGGAGGTGATGTCACTGTGGCCAGCCTCACTGGAGGTGATGTCACTGTGGCTAGCCTCACTGGAGGTGATGTCACTGTGGCCAGCCTCACTGTAGGTGATGTCACTGTGGCTAGCCTTGCTGGAGCCGACAACAGGAATTGAACCAGGTTCCTCTGATTCACACTCAGTGTTGTTGTTTTCAGTGTCTGAGTCTTCACTCACTGAGCACCGGAATGACTTCCTGGGGTAAATTTGAATAACTATTAACTTTGTTGCTGCCCAAGGAGCAAACAGAACATTGTAGAGAAACACATTGTAGCTTTCTCTGGCAGAGAAGAGGTTAAATGAATACATATATGGCTTTTTCATTACAATTTGTCTTACATTGGTATTACTGACCTAACCCCATTCAACGGTAGAAGCTCCTTCCAGTAACATAGTGCTCTGCAATATATTGTGTTCCCTTATGGCAGTGAAGGGGTGGATTGGTGCACCGTAAGAGTAAATATATATGGCCGTATGAAGCCTGTTATAATGCCATACAAAGCAGGGTATCTGGATCTCTAGAGCGGGAGTGGCCAACTTCAGTCCTCAAGGGCAACCAACAGGTCAGGTTTTTAGAATATCCCTGCTTCAACACAGGTGGCTCAATCATTGGCTCAGTCAAAGACTGAGTCACCTATGCTGAAGCAGGGATATCCTTAAAACCTGACCTGTAGGTGGCCCTTGAGAACCCCTCTTCTAGTGCTACCTACTATAGGATTGGTGTTGCATTCCCAATAAAGTGATTGGCGTGGAATACGGCACTACAACCCCTGAATTAATTAAATAAGATTTTTTTGGGGTGTGTGTAATAAAAATGATTTAACCCACTCACTGCCAACACAGTCCCCTCTAGTATAGTCTGCCTAATCTCTCGTGTGATAACGCTGTGTGTAACTGTTTTATATACCACAATAAATACACAATCTTAGCTAACGCACAGTATTATAGATGTATATAATTTAATTATGCCAACTAAAGCGCTACTGGGAACATGACCTCAAATATACAACAAGAAACAAAGAAGCCCGATCCAATATGACAAATGATTTCGTTCACACACAAAGTGCACAGTGCACAGTTGGCAGCGTAGGAACCTGCTGGAAGGGAATGTATTTATTTATTTATAAACTGTGTTACCAGGAAGTAATACATTGAGAGTTACCGCTCGTTTTCAAGTATGTCCTGGGCATAGTTAATATGACAAATAATACATGGTTACAAATACAGTTATATAAGTGAACAGGGTGTACATTATATACAAGACATTGCATGCACAGTTAGAGATAATATATATTATAGGTGTATGTAACAGTTACAGACCAGATTAAAATGTGAGACCGCTTTAGTTTTGAAAGAACTTAAACTGGTGGCGGCTGTGAGAGTCTCCGGTAGGTTGGACATCAAGTTACGCTGCAGCTTAACTTGTTTTGGTGAAAAGATTGAACTGAATGACCCATACTTAGGAGAAGAAAAAAACATATAGAAATGAACTAAATCGTTTGTCATCTGGGATGGCGGCTTTTTTGTTTATTGTTATATATGCAGAGAGATTATTCATCCAAAGTGTTTCCCTTTGTTTGGTTAATAATACCAGCCCAATTAGTTTTAAGACATAATAGGTCAGAATCATGAATACCAGATGATAGGCAAATAATTAAACAGACCCGAAGGAAATAGGAACTGACTCATTGTATAAATGGAACACTTAATTGAACATTTTACTTTAAGCAAGATTGTATCCTTGTAAGAAAGCTGGTTACATCGATGCTGCGTCGATCAGTACGCGTCAGGCTGCCCCTTTAAATAGTGGCAGGCAGTATAGCTCCTGAAAAACCCAATGACAGCCCAGTGCTTCTGTAGTGTAATATACTATATATCAGGGGGCCTCAACTCCAGTCCTCAAGCCCCCCCAACAGGCAGGTTTTCAAGGTATCCCTGCTTCAGCACTGGTGGCTCAACCAGTCCCTGCTTCAGCACAGGTGGCTGGCTCAGTCTTCGACTGATTGCGCCACCAGTGCTAAAGCAGGGACTGAGCCACCTGTGCTGAAGCAGGGATATCCTGAACACCTGAGTGTTGGGGTGGGTGGGGGGGGGAGCTTGAGGACTGGAGTTGAGCCCCCCCTGGTGTATATATAGTGGTTTAGCCAAGTGGCTTAAAGAGGGAGGAAGACTAAAAGGAAACCACAATCTCATTCAGAGCCTGAAGTGGAACCTGAACGGTGATTCCAGAAGCTGACAGAACAGTTAATCCTTTAGGGCACGTAATGCCATTATCTTTAGTTTGAAAAGAGAGCAGTCCCCTCATTTGTACAATACCAAACATTTTGTATTTGAGGACCCACTTTGCTGTGTTGTGTCTTGCATCTGTTACGACTTTTGCTAAACTCCAGTCTCAACCCCCCCCCCAACATGTCAGGTCATCCCTGCTTCAGCACAGGTGGCTCAATCAATCAGTCTTTGCTTCAGACTGAGCCTCTGATTGAGCCACCGGTGCTGAAGCAGGGATATCCCGAAAACCTGACCTGTTGGAGGCCCTTGAGGACTGGAGTTGGCTTACCCCTGGTCTAGCCGAGGAAGGGTTAAAAGGCAAACAGCAGCTCTGCCCCATGTATTCAGTGTACCAGCATTCTGCAGATACAATACCTGCGGCCTGAGATTACCGTCTGTGAGTTCCAGCGAGTGCTGAACCGAAAACTAATTCTGTGCTTCAGATGCAGTGTCTTTTCCTCGGACAATCGCTGAATGAAGTCTACAACCAATGTTTTTTTTTACTGCTGTATTTTAAAAAGAGATAAGACATGCAAATGTCTTATTTGTTATTTATATGATTACAACATGTATTACTACTGTGAAGCGCTATGTACATTTATGGCGCTATATAAATAAAGACATACAATACAAATGTGCTCACCAGTGATAATTTTATTTCCTGTACGGTGGAGAGTGTCACTTTTTGTACCCACCGTTACTTATATAAAGTGTGCTTAAGATCTGTTGTAAATCGGCAGCAAACATACAGTAATACACCGGTCAGTATTTACTGCAGATCTGATTATGATCTGATTTTGATTATCAGAGTGCTGATTCTGAACTATCTGATGTGGAAACTGCCTCACATTCAGTTTCATTTTTGGATATGGAAAATAGATCAAACAATACACAACGTGGGAATATTGTACAATCCAGAGAGGAGAGATGTCCATCAGATAGTGCTACCACTCGGGGGGAATTGACATCTGCTAAACAGAATGACACTTACCAAACTGATCAACAGTCAAAAAACTATCAAATGTTCAGGAGAGACGAAAGAGGACAAGGAGGGGGGGGGGAGAAAAGACATGGGAGGAAAAAGAGCAAACAAGAGGAAAAAGAATTATTAGCTGATACTAATAATGTCATTAACATCTCAGGTATGGAGTTGTCGCACGCAGAGGTCTCACTATTAAATAAAGGGCTGAAATATGCCCCCACTATGGAGATCGACCTCTTTGGTGTAGTGGTTGATGTCCATAGGTTTGTGCGTAAGCTTACCTTAAAAAAATTCTTTCACAAACCCAATATGGGAGGTGATTCTCAGAGTGTGACAACTCCAGATGAAGAACATGATGTATCTATTTGTAATGTACCTAACCCTCTCTCCTCTCCTCCTATAGGAATCCTTGACTCTTTCAGGGATGACTGTACACTTAGGGATATGGAAGATCTTTTCATCCAGGGTAACACATTAGACGACACACAAACCCATACATTGGGGGAGTGGGGGTCTAAATTGAAAGAGAAGTCGGTGTTTTACCCCACTTTTGCTAAGGGCCCATTCCTAAGTATGTTTGAGAACTTGGTGGTTCGTGATCTCAGACTGTTGGCTCAGGGGTTTTCCTTCACCCATACAGGATATGATAACCTTAGTAAGGAAGAAAGAATTGCAATTAAGACCCTGCAGGACAACCCCATGTTAGTCATTAAGAATGCAGACAAAGGGGGGGCTGTGGTGGTACAGAGTAGGACTGCCTACTTCAAGGAAGCATTTCGCCAACTTGGAGATGTGTCCTCCTACTCTGTGCTACCACGGGACCCCACGAACTGTTTCCTGAAGGAACTCCTTGAGCTGATAGATCTGGGGATGGCCACACACGTATTGACAAAAAGTGAATCAGATTTTATCATCAATCCTCATCCTGTCATTCCCATATACGACCATCTCCCAAAGATCCACAAGACTTTGGTCGACCCTCCTGGTCGGCCAATAGTCTCCAGCATCGGATCTTTGAGAGATGGTTTGTCTCAATATGTTAATGAATATCTACAGCCCTTTGTGAGGGCACTGCCCTCCTTCATTTTGGATTCAGGGGACCTACTGACTAAATTGCAAAAAATCACATGGAAACAGGATTATTTGTGGGTTTCCATGGATGTGGTCTCCTTATACTCGATCATACAACATGATCTGGGTATGACAGCTGTCCGCCATTTTATAGAATGTCCAGGTAGTTCTATACTCACAACCACATTTATTATGGAATCGATACTCTTTTTACTCACTCACAATTATTTTCTTTTTGAGCACAAATTTTATTTACAACTTCGGGGTACGGCAATGGGGACAAGTTTTGCCCCCTCATATGCCAACCTTTTTATGGGGTGGTGGGAGAATAACTTTATCTATGGTAGCACAAACACATACAGGCACAATATTGTTTTCTATAAACGTTTTATTGATGACCTCATTTTTATTTGGCACGGGAGCACTGACACATTATCAGAATTTATTAATTATTTAAATGATAACACTTTAGATATTCACCTCACTGTCAATTATCATTCACATCATATAAGCTACCTGGATATTCTCTTTTATATAGACATTAACCAAACCATACAATCTGATGTTTACAAAAAACCTAATTCAAGGAATTCATTTCTTAGAGCGGACAGCTGTCACCCAAGATCTGTTATAAAGGGAATACCCAAGGGTCAGTACCTCAGGCTGAGGAGAAACTGCTCAACCCACAGCGATTTTGTCACTCAGTCTGGGGAATTGACAAACAGATTCATAGAGAGGGGGTATGATCGGGAGACACTCCAGGCCACACTACAAGAAGTCACGGAAATTGAACGTGAAACTATACTACCGTCCGGATCCAGAGTGAGGGATGGCTCTCGCCCTAACAGTAAGAAAAAAGAGACTAAGGAAGATGGGACTTGTCCTTTGTTTATTTCCCAATTCAATAAATCAAGTCATCAAGTGAACAAAATTGTGAATAAGCATTGGGAATTACTAAAAATGGACCCCATACTTCGTGATTACACAGAGAAAGGCCCAAAATTCGTATATAGAAGAGCTAAGACATTGGCCACATTTCTATCACCTAGTGTGATATCTACACCTGTGAAAGATCAAGAACGGTTCTTTACTAAAGGATCATTCAGATGTAATCACTGTAGTATGTGCAATTTCATGAAGCCTGCTCGACATGTCTTCTCCCACAGCCCACATAGACCCCACACCATATATAGTTTTATCAATTGCAACACCACCTTTGTGGTGTATCTCATCACTTGTGGCTGTGGGAAGAGATATGTCGGTAGGACTACAAGGGCATTAAAAACGAGGATGCAGGAACACTGTAGATTAATTCGTAAACAAGATACTAATCATCCTGTATCTAAGCATTTTACGGAATGCAGACAGGGAGGCATAAATAGCTTCTCATTTGTGGGCATTGAGAGGATAATTAAAAAAGAAAGAGGGGGAAATACCCTTAAAACATTAGATTGCAGAGAATCCTACTGGATATTCACATTAAAAACTAGGTACCCAGATGGGATGAATGTAGAATGGAATATTAATCATTTTCTGAAATAAATTTAATAATACTATGTTCTATTTAACCCTAATATATAGATATACATTCTACCCCTTTTTCCTAAAGGTCTATACCCAACTTAAGTATATCCCTATGACATCGCCCTGTTTTATTTAGCATATGTATTGCCATTTGCCTAATTAATATACTCTGGTTTTTTGGAATTATACATATTGTACCAAACAAATTGTGATAAGTTATGCATGTATTCCTCTATGCTCTCATTGATCTGACCATAGTATAATAAGATTGTTTATGAGAAATTTTTGTGTATATAGATTCATATACCTAATATACAGCACTCCACTCCATAATGATGTATAAATACTATAAATGTTAAAAATGATATAACCCCATCTCATTAATGTGAGCAAGCAATCTGCTGTTCTTTAAATATAGGTACAAGATATTACATTTTTTTAATTTGTTTTAACAATATCATATATATATATATATATATATATATATATATATATATTTTTTTTTTTTTTTAAATAAAATATTTCTTTTAATCAATAAAGTTACTTTGTTACAATAGTGTTGTTTAAATTTATAAATATATAATTATGGTAGTTCATATATATATATATATATATGTTTTTTCTATATATGTTGATTTGTTTAATTTTTTCACCATGTAAATATATATGTGTAAATTTTTCCCTTAGTTGATTTTTTTAGTTCATTAGTTGGTAAACATTATTTCATTATTTATAAACTTTTTGTATATTATTTTCGATTCATGTATAGTTACACTAATGTGTTTGTGTGTGTTGGTGTTGCAAGCTGCCCGCCCAGTATTTTAGTGGCCTGAATGGTATAGATACCCTCCACATAGCTTGAATTATTTTTATATATCTCCCCTGGCTAGCTGTGGACCGTCATCCAGGTTTTAAAGCTAGGGGATTCAGAGGCTTCATCTGCGCATGCGCCGAAAGCGGGGAGTGAGGGAGGATCCTATGCGGCTGTCAGAGGCGTGCTCTCAGCAGAGGCCGCCCTGAGAGGCGTGCCGATCCTGATTGAGCTCGGCTGAGGCTCGTAGGGGATCCAGGGACACTCTGGCGCGCGGCGCATGCGCGGCCTGATGGATTCCTATTGGTCGGATGACGCATTATGACGTCATTTTTGGCGCGAAAACGGGGCGAACAGCTGCATTTAAACTGACTATTTTACTGTATACAGCACTTCTTGAAAAAGTTCTTTGAACGAAACGCGTTGAAGTTTGCTGCTGTCCCACAACCAGATGTTTGAATAATAAAGGATTTTTATTGCAAGACCTGCTCTTTCATCTTTGCTGTGCGCTGCACACCCTGGCTTCTGCAGATACAATACCTGCGGCCTGAGATTACCGTCTGTGAGTTCCAGCGAGTGCTGAACCGAAAACTAATTCTGTGCTTCAGATGCAGTGTCTTTTCCTCGGACAATCGCTGAATGAAGTCTACAACCAATGTTTTTTTTTACTGCTGTATTTTAAAAAGAGATAAGACATGCAAATGTCTTATTTGTTATTTATATGATTACAACATGTATTACTACTGTGAAGCGCTATGTACATTTATGGCGCTATATAAATAAAGACATACAATACAAATGTGCTCACCAGTGATAATTTTATTTCCTGTACGGTGGAGAGTGTCACTTTTTGTACCCACCGTTACTTATATAAAGTGTGCTTAAGATCTGTTGTAAATCGGCAGCAAACATACAGTAATACACCGGTCAGTATTTACTGCAGATCTGATGCCCACCAGGGTTTATTACCCACTGACACGCACGTCGCATGTTCTCTGCTGCGCACAAGCGTAGGAACGGGTACATGAAGAGAATCTGAAAGTCGTACCATTATAACGATGATCCCTAATTCCTACTATTTTAATATAACTACACTCCAAATCAGTCACTTGAGCAAACAAGATGTAGGGCTTTATTCTATACCTTATTTATATAGGGCAATTTTCAACCAAAATCCCTATAGAACAGGGGGGTGAAAACTTTTTTCCCTGTCCCCCCCCCCCCCCCCGCCGGCAGTCCCCTCACCTCCGCGCCCCCTCTCACCCCACTCCAGCGTTCTGACATCACATGACTTCGCAGCATCATTTGACGCTGCGTTGTCTTGGCGACGCGTGTGAGAAGCCCGCCGGAGCCAAGGTAAGTTAGGTTTAGGTCTGTAGACCCTGAACCCCCCCGCACCCAGTCTCGCGCCCCCCCTGGGGGTCGCACCCCCCCAGTTTGCGCACCGCTGCAGAATATGGGGATTTTTTTTTTACCCAAAAACGCCCACTTTGGCAGATATAAGATTACCCCCATAAAGTCGCCTCTGTAATAAGCTTCCGCTTTTTCCAATTTTTGTACCTCAGAATTTCAATGGTGAAGAAAAAAAATGTGAACTAGCGCTAAAGTGTAATACACAGTGTGATATTAAAAAACTTATAATAAAGGATGGCTGCCCGGTGATACTGCCAGTACTAACAGAATAAACCAAAATAAAGAAAAACCTGGCGCCAGGTTTTTCTTTATTTCAGAATTTCAATGCTTAAAAGTAATACAAACCTTCCAAAAACATGTTCTATGTATGAAGACCTCACATGTATGATGCATAATTTGTTATTTGTATGGATTTTTAATGCGTCCCGCATGTTGAATTGATTTGGTACAATTTAAGTAAAAGTAGAATTATGTGGGATGTTTTATTAATGTATAACTTCTATTGGTAAATATCAATTATTAGTGTAATATTATTTATAATAGCCATACTGGGAAAATTATACAATTTATTAACCTATATAATTAAACATCCATGATGCATCAAATACATTTGACGTATTCATATGGTGAGCAGAAAAGTGAACTAGTGTAAAAAAAAAGAAAAAGATAAGCAGAAAGGCACAAGAATATTTATCAGTTAAAAACCCACAACAACACTAAAAACAATTATATTGTCAATAAACACACAATGCAAAACAATAGAAATCATACGAATAGTAAAATGAAGTAAACCTACACTTGTCCTAAATGGAGAGTGGTGCCGGAGAGCTCCGGGAATCAGCTGGGTGCAGTAGAAGTTATGGGTTCGGACCCGATTTGCGCGCTCGCGCTGAAATGGAACCCTCACTCTCTCCAACACCGCTCTCGCCAACAGGAAGTCCACGTAGCAGCCTCACGGGACCTCTACGCATTTCGCACAGCGTGCTAGTGTCAAGAAAACTGTACCTAAAAGTGGTAACCGCAACTGTGGTCCAACTTAAAGGAGCAGTTCCATCTGCTCTGTGTGTGTGTGTTTTTTTTTTTTTTAATACAGATAGGAGGGGGTCTCCAGAGCTGAACCACATTGATCTCAGCTCCGGGAACCACCTAGTTCCCAGATATAGGGGAAACAAAATGGAGTTGAAATCTCCTGTGTTATGCAGGCCAATAGGAAGCTGCCATGTCATCTGTTACAACTTCCCATTGGCGTGCAAGGGTTTAAATAACCAGGAAGTAACCGGCGGCACCTTACCGGTCAGGTAACCGAGCTGAAATACACGGGGCACACACACACACGACAGGTAATGTTCTTAGGGCTGCATTTTTGCTTTCTAATTTCTCTAGGGACAGATCGCTTTGCGCACATTAATAGTTCTTCCCCATTCAGAGTGAGGGAGCCTGCAGTACCGTGCAGACGTTGCCAACGCTGAAGGCGCTAATCAGTTCACTCTGCTCGTAGGCAGTCAACGGGCTTTAAGTGTCACACCGCAACAGTTATTAACAGAGGTGTCTCCTATAATTAATGTAAAATGAATTACATGCAGAACTAATTATCAGACAGTGGTTTCTAAGTAATTACTATGATGAATGAAGATGATTTATTTGGGGTTTCTAAGCTGCAAGGAAATTCTCTGTACTGAGCACACACAGAAGAAGCCGGAAATCGCAAACTCCAACAAGCTGCAGGTTGATAAAACAAGGCCGATGTCCCCAACTGTGCGCTTGCAACCACAGGGAATAGTAATTGTTGACAGTGATTGCTGCCAAGCGGAGCTGTTTGTTGTACAGTAGGGTGTGATGTCCTGGAGACCTCTTATCTGTGAATGACAAACTAGAATTAAATAGAAAGACAAGAGGACAAGCGCAACCTTTTCTTAGTAAAGATATATGTATTTAAAGAGCCACAAATACCCCAATTCTCACTTACATCAAAGGTAAAAACAATGTGCAAATAAACAGACATCACTTGAGTTAGACTCCAAGAGGGGTATTCACCGCTGACTGGATCTTTGAGAGCGAAAAGCACACTGGAAATGTTTATTTTCTTCCTTTCGGTCCTGCTTTACCCGGCTTAAAAGCCAGACTTCTGGCGTATCGGACGTTTGCCCGTTCTCTTCCGGATTCTCCCCAGCTCAACTCCGTCTCTACACTCGTCTGGCGTCTTCACGTTTCGGCACAGCGCCACCAAGCTATACTACGCGTTCCGCTGTGTGCAGCTTCGTCACAGTATGATGGCTAGACAGAACTTGTCCCATTTATATCAAAAGTATGGTATTAGCAGTTAGCATGTGTGAACACATTGGCATTTTTTATTAGTGTTCCTCTATTTAGAGGGAGATATTATGTGGTTTGGCATGAAGCGAAGTACCACACGTTCCTTTTTAAGGATCTGTGGGAACGGGCCTGAGGAAGGGGGTCCGGCACCAAAACGTTGCCCCCCTTTCACTTGTGTCACATTTATTTCACCTTTTGTCGTTAGGCAGGTTACTGTCACTACCTCATTGCCTCTGTGTTTCCCTCCCCTCCCATCATGACAATTTTTGGCTTTTGTATATATAGATTTTCCCTAAGATTATGGTAGCATCCTTCGAGTGATATATTGTATATTTCATTTCAATACAACTTGTATATTTCCTGGCAAATTTGCTGACCAGTGTTTTCATTCTATTCCCAATGAGTGCTGGCGTAGCTGGATATGGACGGGCCCCCAGGCAAAATGTTGCCGGCTTCTCATTCGCACATATGCAGTCGGTGACAAATATGGTCACCATAGAGAGTGGGCACCCCCCACCTCCCCCCCCCCAAGTGCCCGGGCTATAGCTTCACCACTGGTTTGCATGAAATATACTGGCAAAATTAGGACTTAGTCCGGAAGGAGTTAAACAGAGAAGTAAAGAATCAGCAATATTCCCGTCATGTTATAGTCCCCTGTGGTTGTCACTCGCTGCCGCCTCTGCGAGCGACTGTGTATTTCTGAATAACATGCTGACATCAGCATCTGGACATCTTACCGTTTACGATTCCACCATAAGAAGCAGCTCCGGGAGCAGACTCGAAAGCAGCGGCACTGATTTCTCCGGAAACCCAATTCAAGACGTGTCCTTATTAGTATCGGAGCAATCGCACGTTCCTTTCATTAAGGAGAAAAGGTGCTAAAGGTTTTAAGCGAACTGAAAACAAACGCGGGACTTTCAAGGTGACGGTCACAATCGTCTCTTGACATTCCGCATATTATTTCCGGGCGCGGTTTCACATTTGTTTTTAACCCTTCTGATTCTGGTGAAATGACAACTTTTTTTGAGGTGCTCCCCCCCCCTGGTGCTTGAGTGATTAACCGCTTCCTGACCTTTGCTTCCATGAGTTACAGCCCACTCTGGCAGGGATACATGAGTGCTGTTATTGCCATGTACTTAGTGTGTAATGATCATGCCCCAATATTGGCACATATATACATTCACCTATACGTGAGCCATTATGAGGTGGCTATTATTCATTGAGTCACCAGTGATGTCAGAAGTTATTATCACCACCACAAAACAAATAAGTATTAAAATATGAATGTCTCTAGATCCAGAGGGCGTTGAAATGATACCCAGCGAAGTTCTTCTTTGTGAGGAGGAGCACGCCAGTTTCTGCAGCATTTTTTTACATATGACTGAAGCAGGGGGTATTTGGAGTTGAGCCCCATTCATTTCAACTCCGGGATCCCCTGCTTCAGAAGGTACTTGCTTCTGTAAGGGGTGCCGGTAGCTGCTGCACTCGGCTAGCTGGGGTTCACGTAATGGCCGCTTTTCAAAGCGCCCGCGCCCTGCTGGCCAATAGGAAGCCGTGACATCATCCAGCATTGTAGAGTGACGTGTCATATGGGAACAAAGGGTTCTATGTATCAAGGGGAAACTGGGGCAATTCTGGTACAAAACCAGGTGTATCAAAGAAAAAATCCCATTCATTTCAATGGGATTTGTATTCTTTCAAATATATGCTGCAGAGTTTTCCTACAGATTGCACCCCCTTTGCCTTGATGCATATGCCCCATTGTGTGTGTAATGTTTATTTTCAAACCACACACACACACACACACACATACACAACCCCAGCAAGCACTAACCCTAGCACCCACCACATCATATCCTATCTATTTGGGGCAGAAGGAGCGCTCCTGGGCATGATGAAACGTATGCAATAAAAGACAAAAATTCCCAATGCTGCATCCAATACGACAAATAAATATATCGCTAAATACTTAATGTAGAGAAAAGAGCTGAAAGCGGCACTACAACCAAATAAATAAATAACACAACCACAGCCCAAACCAAATGCTGTGGGTGGTGCTCCCTGGAATAATTAGACATTAGCAAACAAGAAGAAAATGTAAGTCCCATAAGACGAGATTCACAGAAACCCCATAGCGAGCTCTCTGAGCGGGTGAAAGAACAACGTTTATTAAGGAAATAACCAATGCTGAAACATACAAGACAATAGTAAAAAAAACACTAAAAAACATATAAATGGATCGTCTCCAGAACACTAAAGTCACAATACTGATGTAATCAGCAGTCAGCTAAGAGGTTCCCTGTTATAATATAGTAATCCGGTACCATATAAAGTACAAAGCACCGAAGAAATACTAAAGGTAACTAGAAGCTCACAGTATCCCTATGGTCCAGGAGGGGTTAAATAGTACGTAGCCTCTCCTGAAAACATGGGATAACTGCCCAGCCAGCAACAAAGAGGAAAAGTCTATCATTAAACCTCAAAATAGGGTAAATAGATGCATAGAAATGACGAACACAGAATATAAACATAATAAACCCTGGTGGAATACATAATGGGGCAGCGGCAAGAGCAAAACGGGACGTTTAGCAGAAATGTATGTGCTCAAGTAAAGGTATCAAATACTGATGTAAAATGATACATAGGACCAACAAAAGGAGAAACAAATATATTATTATAGCAGCTGCAATAATAAGAACAAACTGCTGTATAAAGTCTCTGCATAGTGATACATTCTCCTCTTAGGCCGAGTCCATAGAAGGACAGGCCGCGCTGAGCCGTGCGGACGCTCCGCGCTGAGCCCCTGCATACTCAATGAGGATGCCTTGAGCGGGGGCTCATGCGAGCGTCCGCAGGCGTGCTGAGGCGCTGGATTTTTCAGCCAACAGCCGACAGCCTGTCGGCTGAAAACATCCAATCAGTGCGGGGCAGCGTCAACGTCATGGCGCCGTGATGTCGGCGCCGTGACGTTGACATCGGTGTGTCGCGGGCGATTGGCCCAGCGACGTCACTGCCCCGCCCCAATTGGTGCTACAGACTTCCGTGATACCTCTGTGGACTTTGGGGTATGTTTATAGGACTTTTGGCTACATTGGCAGTGTGTAGGATCCACAGCACCCAACTCTAAAACCCCTTTCACTTCGATCCTGATGTTAGAGGGGAGAACAGCTATCTGGTTTTGTGCTAGTAAAGCTCATATGGAACAACAGAGTATCCTTAAAGCTGCAGTTCAGTCTTTTTTTTTTTTTGCATTTATTTTTTTACTTCAATAGTTTCATGTGGGCAATCTCTAATTTCCTATAGAACAGTATAGCTGCAGGTCAATTCGTTCTCCATGTATTGATAGGTCGAAATTTGGTGACATATTAAAAGCTAGGATTTATTTATATTCTGCTTGACTGGCAGTGGAAGCTCATGAATATTCATGAGCATTTATGCACTGACAAGTGCTAGAGGGAGGGCAGGGCTGACAAAGGGGTGTGCCAGGGCTTGTGACAGAACATGAAGGGGCCGTGCCTTAGCAAATGGCTGTTAAAATAGAATACAAGAAAATTGGTCTTTAAAAGTTGTTTTTTTTAAAACAGAAAATGCTAAAAGTATTTTTTCTTACTACAGAACTGATTTATTAAAAAAAACACACATGCAGGATATTGACTGAACTGCAGCTTTAAGAGGAGAATGTATCACTATGCAGAGACTTTATACAGCAGTTTGTTCTTATTATTGCAGCTGCTATAATTATATATTTGTTTCTCCTTTTGTTGGTCCTATGTATCATTTTACATCAGTATTTGATACCTTTACTTGAGCACATACATTTCTGCTAAACGTCCCGTTTTGCTCTTGCCGCTGCCCCATTATGTATTCCACCAGGGTTTATTATGTTTATATTCTGTGTTCGTCATTTCTATGCATCTATTTACCCTATTTTGAGGTTTAATGATAGACTTTTCCTCTTTGTTGCTGGCTGGGCAGTTATCCCATGTTTTCAGGAGAGGCTACGTACTATTTAACCCCTCCTGGACCATAGGGATACTGTGAGCTTCTAGTTACCTTTAGTATTTCTTCGGTGCTTTGTACTTTATATGGTACCGGATTACTATATTATAACAGGGAACCTCTTAGCTGACTGCTGATTACATCATTATTGTGACTTTAGTGTTCTGGAGACGATCCATTTATATGTTTTTAGTGTTTTTTTTACTGTTGTCTTGTATGTTTCAGCATTGGTTATTTCCTTAATAAACGTTGTTCTTTCACCCGCTCAGAGAGCTCGCTATGGGGTTTCTGTGAGTCTCGTCTTATGGGATTTACATTTCCTTCTTGTTTGCTTATGGTTAAATACTTATCTGTTTGTCTTCTCGTAAAGTAAGGGTCATTTAGGTAAACTCTTTGGCCAAAGTGTTATAAGCCTGCAGCCACGTCACGGCATGACCACTCTGCAGCCACGTCATGGTTTGCCCACTCTGCAGCCACGTCACGGCTTGACCACTCTGCAGCCACGTCACCTGCATGGTGTTAGGACCTGCAGAGTGGCCATGCTGTGGCATGGCTGCAGAGTGGTCATGCCGTGACGTGGCTTCAGAGTGGTCATGCCGTGACGTGGCTGCAGAGTGCTCATGCCGTGACGTGGCTGCAGAGTGCTCATGCCGTGACGTGGCTGCAGAGTGCTCATGCCGTGACGTGGCTGCAGAGTGGTCATGCCGTGACGTGGCTGCAGAGTGGTCATGCCGTGACGTGGCTGCAGAGTGCTCATGCCGTGACGTGGCTGCAGAGTGCTCATGCCGTGACGTGGCTGCAGAGTGGTCATGCCGTGACGTGGCTGCAGAGTGGTCATGCCGTGACGTGGCTGCAGGCTTATAACGCTTTGGTAAAGAGTTTAACTAAATGACCCTTGCTCATGAGAAGACAAACAGATAAGTATTTAACTATATATTTCTTGTCTTATTGGATGTAGCACTGGAAATTTTTGTCTTTCGTTGTATTATTTTCAAACCAGCTGCACCTGGAATACAATACAAATAAAGATATTTATTACTGCTGCACTTAATTGCAATAGCACTAAGCTTTATACCCTGCATTAGTGAGGATTATGTATTTACTATCTATCTGCAATACAAAAACTGTCTCATGTTCATTAATGTCATCCCCAATGGCTCATATTCTAGTTGTCCCATATTATATGGGGTGATTAAAGGTGTAGGCAGAATAAGCAAGTGCTCAGGGTCTTGAACAATGCACAGAAGATGCAGCTCAGACAGATTATTACTATTACAATGTTTTACTGTAGCCGTGTTTATTTGGTATTGGCCAATAAATTGTACAGTTCTTGTGCAAAGAACTGAGCAAAGTCTTTCAACCACCTCACTGTTGTAACCCTGCACCATTGAAGAGGTTAAGTGATAGGCAGTTTGTTGTGAACTTTTAATACAGGTGTAGCCAACTCCAGTCCTCAAGGGCCACCACCAGGTCAGGTTTTCAGGATATCCCTGCTTCAGCACAGGTGGCTCAGTCAAAGACTGAGCCACTGATTGAGACACCTGTGCTTCAGCTGGGACTGATTGAGCCACCAGTACTGAAGCAGGATCTAATTGAGCCACCTGTGCTGAAGCAGGGATATCCTGAAAACCTGACCTGTTGGTGGCATTTGAGGACAGGAGTTGGCCTCCCCTGTTCTAATATAATTATGTATAAAACTTGCATGTGATTACAAACCCTTTTTGGTAAAGTCTCAGTTACGTGGTTCTCCGAATCACACACAGAGTTTGCGTTTCCGATACAATTCTACTTATTTGTGTTCCAGGACAATTATAATACTCCGTTTCCTGTACGGCCCCAATTAGGGTTTAGACCGTTTCTCGGGGGGGGGCATGTGGCTCTTTAATAGGAATACGTGTTAAGATGGCAGGACTTATTCGTCTCGATCTATCCCGTAGAAATGCAACCCCATATACAGCAGACTCAGCTTTCTAAGGTCACCTCGAACAAGAGTCAATCAAGCTTTGTTATTGCAGATATAATAAATCCTTGTACAGCGACAGAACAATGTCCATGTGCAAAGCCGGGCCCTTATGCTTAGTAATTTCAAGCTCAGTAGATTTAAGGATCTGGTGTAAAAGACTGAAAATAGAATAGAAAACTCAACTGGTAAGCGTAAAGAAAACCATGAAAGCATAAATATTCTCATTTCCATTTACCAGGTATATTGGAGTCCAGACGAGCAAAAATCTGGAGGTGCGCACAATGTTCCCCGCAGGTCCGGAACCAGGTGAAACTTGGCCTTTTGTAGCCGCGTCAAAATAAACGCGGCTGAATCAGATTTCACGACTAATTTGCCAAGTCTTTGAAAGACAAACCTTGAAATATGGCTTGTGGGCTTTCTCTGCTCCTCTCTCAAAAGCCGGATTTCAGTGTCTGGCATTAAAAAGGGTTGGTATGAACGGCAAATTGTGAGTGAAAAGGTGCAATTATTCCACATTTTTAGCCTGTTGAGACTTGAGAAAATGTTTTGCTAGGAAGCTAATTGGGAAACAAAACTACTAAAAAGTCTGCAGAGTATCACACATCGCTACTTATAACCCCACATTTCCATGGTGCTGGGATTGAAGAGAAGTAATCCTTTCCAAGTCCAACAGCGCCACTTTCCAAACCAAGGACCACAGGTGCAGGTGTTTCTGGTGACCACCTCCACAAGTCCAGCTTTGGTGCCTGGCCTTTATAACTACACATTTAACATCCATTCTGACCAGGGTTGCCACCACTCCAGTTTTGACCCAGAGACTACGGGTTTTGGGGATTTACCTGCGGGCAACGGGTTCTGCTTCTTAATCTCTGGGTGGCGATGGGGTGCGGCGGCGGCGGCATCTCTGGCATCCTCCTGCGTCTCCCCCTGGCAACTGCTATGAACATGACGGCGCGTCGTCAAATGACGCCGCGTTGCCATGACAACGGGACGCTACGTGAAGTCGCGGCACTGTGCAGCATCACGTTGCTATGGCAACTTGACGCAGCATAACGTCAGAATGTCACCTAGCATTCCGTTGTCATGGCAATGCGGCGTCAAAGCCATGTTCATGGGGGTTGTAGGGGGAGATGCAGGAGGATGGCGGGAGACGCCGCCGCTGCACCCCGCCGCTGCACCCCGCCGCTGCACCCCACCGCTCCACCCCGCCGCTGCACCCCGCCACTGCACCCTGCCGCTGCACCCCGCCGCTGTAGGTAAGAGAGAATTTTTTTTTACATTCCCCTCCCCCCCCCCCCGGTTGTTCTTCAGTAGAAGGTGGCAACCCTGATTCTGACACAATTGACTCCAAGCTCCCTGTATCTGTGCCAAATTACCCAATCACCACATAATACCTAATATTTTACCAAGTACAAGTTCACCATATGTGTATTTCCACGTCGTATCGGCCGTAGAGAGGTTCCAGGTTGTGATACCGTTCGTAGGATCGACGAGAGTGGATCACAGATAACATTTAATCTATTGAGATTTTGAAGCCTTGCAACCAGCCCAATCATTGTAATAACACTGTAGGGTTCATTGATTAAATTCATTGAGCGTCTCCATAAAGTTCATCTATCAATTAACATTTATTCGTAAACTATACATAACAAAATATTGTACTCAGTCACCTTGACGGATCTTCTGTATCTTCCAATTTCCAGGTAACTCTTTGCTTTAGTGACCTGACTGTCATACTTGGCTCTCTCTCAGTGATAAAAGCATAACATTATAAATGTGTTACGGCAGACTGCCTAACATTGCATATATTCTTTGTAGATAACTATATTATCTGCACGGCAAGGTCATGTGAAAAGTCTTTCAAGCATGGAGTACAGATGCAAAGGATAAAACACAATGGTGTTGTTGTTATTAGAACAATGTTAAAGCATAAAAGGACATTTAACTTGTCATTGCTATTTATTACACACGTGCATTATGCAGAATAACATGAGCACAGTAACATTGGGCAGTGTTTAATGTTTGAAGTG
Source organism: Ascaphus truei (assembly GCF_040206685.1). Classification (NCBI taxonomy): domain Eukaryota; kingdom Metazoa; phylum Chordata; class Amphibia; order Anura; family Ascaphidae; genus Ascaphus; species Ascaphus truei. Next base: position 49,785,894 of record NC_134491.1, on the reverse strand, counting down.
TAACCCACCTGCCCGGCTCTTAAGGAGTTTACATCGAGTTGGATATACATACATCGATGTGCCTAGTCTCTCAGACCTGGTCAGGGTGCTGGGTCAGTGCATGCTGGGCTCAGTCTCTCAGACCTGGTCAGGGTGCTGGGTCAGTGCAGGCTGGGCTCAGTCTCTCAGACCTGGTCAGGGTGCTGGGTCAGTGCAGGCTGGGCTCAGTCTCTCAGACCAGGTCAGGGTGCTGGGTCGGTGCAGGCTGGGATCAGTCTCTCAGACCTGGTCAGGGTGCTGGGTCAGTGCAGGCTGGGCTCAGTCTCTCAGACCTGGTCAGGGTGCTGGGTGGGTGCAGGCTGGGATCAGTCTCTCAGACCTGGTCAGGGTGCTGGGTCGGTGCAGGCTGGGCTCAGTGTCTCATACCTGGTCAGGGTGCTGGGTCCGTGCAGGCTGGGCTCAGTCTCTCAGACCTGGTCAGGGTGCTGGGTCCATGCAGGCTGGGCTCAGTCTCTCAGACCTGGTCAGGGTGCTGGGGCAGTGCAGGCTGGGCTCAGTCTCTCAGACCTGGTCAGGGTGCTGGGTCGGTGCAGGCTGGGCTCAGTCTCTCACACCTGGTCAGGGTGCTGGGTCGGTGCAGGCTGGGCTCAGTCTCTCAGACCTGGTCAGGGTGCTGGGTCCGTGCAGGCTGGGCTCAGTCTCTCAGACCTGGTCAGGGTGCTGGGGCAGTGCAGGCTGGGCTCAGTCTCTCAGACCTGGTTAGGGTGCTGGGTCGGTGCAGGCTGGGCTCAGTGTCTCATACCTGGTCAGGGTGCTGGGTTGGTGCAGGCTGGGCTCAGTCTCTCAGACCTGGTCAGGGTGCTGGGTCAGTGCAGGTTGGGCTCAGTTTCTCAGACCTGGTAAGGGTGCTGGGTCGGTGCAGGCTGGGCTCAGTCTCCCAGACCTGGTCAGGGTGCTGGGTCAGTGCAGACGGGGCTCAGTCTCCCAGATCTGGTCAGGGTGCTGGGTCAGTGCAGGCTGGGCTCAGTCTCTCATACCTGGTCAGGGTGCTGGGTCAGTGCAGGCTGGGCTCAGTCTCTCAGACTTGGTCAGGGTGCTGGTTCGGTGCAGGCTGGGCTCAGTCTCTCAGACCAATCCGATTTATGCTCCGGAGCAACTACTCTGAGATCTCCCTGCTAGGTACACGCTCACTCCTCTTCTGGCCAGAGAACTATTATCTTGGGCCATTACTACGGGCGCTATCTATATAGGGCATGTTCCTTAACTGAAAACAATTCTTAACACTTAACTAGTGTTAAGAATTAAATCCGCAAAGGCGGAAGAAACGCGTAGGGAGAGTTAACATTGGAACTACGTGGCTGACCTGCCTTGGCACCAGAGAGAGATCGTGGAGACGCAAGTAAAGTCCTTCCAGATTCCAGTATCACATGCGGGTGAGCAATGGCGGACGCACGCTGCTGAGAAACTCCATACAAGTGGACATTATCCATCCTGGAGCAAACGGCGTTCTCAAACACTGGATACAGAACCATTCTGGAGATTGCAGAGCGGAGGTGACCGTGGAGTCTTCATTTGGTGCATGGGCAGGTCCCATAAAATGCCTGTTTTTATCAGACAAATTGTAAGTGACCATTTGTCTTGTCCGTGATTTATTAAAATGTTCATCTGATTTTACACAAGGATCGGGCGCTTTTTCTCTTTTCTTTTTCTAATAGGTACTATGGGAACCTGGTGAGCCCAAGAAGAAGCAGCCTGAACCTTTGTTTTATTCATTCATGGACTTCATTTGGACTTAAGTATTTTTTATAGTTCATTTTTGGATTTTTTAATATATATATTTTGTATTTATTATTTAGTAGTATATTGCATTATCTTTTTTACATTTTTTGCACATTTTTTATTTTTTGGTTTGGTTTTTTATGATTTTTAAATTTCATTTTTTTGTAACATATAATTTTTTTTTCTTATTTAGGCTAGCACTGGCTGTTTCATATAACATTCATAATCAATATTGGTATTTGGTGCAACATTTTGCCACACGTTACCAGCACGGCAGTAATTTGGGTTTGCTGGAAAAAGTGCGCTGTCTTTAAAACTGTTCATATATATATATATATATATATACAGTGGTCGACAAGTCACCAAAAAATCTACTCGCCGAACAAAAAAATCTACTCGCCACCTAGTACCACACGTGTGCTGCTTGGGCCAATAGGAGCTCGCCACGATGTTAAATCCACTCACCCGGGGCGTGCAAATGTATAGGTTTGTCAAACACTGTATATATATATATATATATATATATATATATAGACAGAAAAAAGACTGCGCTCAACAGGTAATAGAGATCTAAATGTAGTTAATAAACAGTATTGATTAGTATAATTGATTGACTATACATAAATTAATTTCTAATAGAATAGCTGAATTATTACTGGTAATTTCTATACATGCTAAACTAAAATCAATGAGTGTAATTGTGGACCTGTATATAATAAACTAAAATAGCTAAAACCCTAAATCACTAATACAAATACATGAAATAAGTAATATAATAATATAATGAATATAATTTTCTGTGAAAGAAAAAATATATATATAAAAATAAAAATTGAAATAAAAAGAAAAAGAAAAAATGAAAAAATGAAAAATGAGAAAAGGGAAAGGGATTCAAAAATAGGATCTGGCAGCTCTCCACAAGGACCAACGACCTCCCAGGAATCTGCGAACAACAAAAAAAGAAAGCGCCCGATCCTAGTGCAATATGAAAAAAACACTTTTAATACAATCGATTAGGTCCAACAAAAATACACTCACAAACAAATAAAAGGTAAAAGCATGTAATGAGTATACTCATTCGCCTCCACGTGCTGCTGTAACTCTGTTTGTAGACTGCTCTCTCTTGGGTGATGTGTCTGCTTCTCCAGTAGCCCTTATCGGTGCAGGAACTGTGAGAGCCTCTGGAACCGTGACCTCTACTGGCAAACCGCTCCCTTCAAGGACTGAGCTCCGGCCTTTCCCGTAGTTATCCGGTGGGTATCGGGGTTGGAACTGTATATATATATATATAAAGCAGAAAATAGCCATGTTAGTCCAGTTGCGATAGTGCAGAATAAGTGAGTTCTTCAGTATTAGGTGATACCTTTTTTATTGGACTAACAATTTATGTCATAGGATATATATATATATATAGATATATATCCTTCTACTACCCTATAGTGACATCACTGGTCTCAAGACACACACAGGCAAGACTATCCCTTTCTGCATAGTCATCCTGCATCACATGATGGGGAGGGGAGTAACCCCAGTGATTTCTTATTCTAACTAGCAGTCCCCAAAGGGGGCTACAGAAGTATATGTGAACATGTCAAATCGCCTTCCAGTGCTGAACCAGTGCTGAACCAGTGCTGAACCAGTGCTGAACCAGTGCTGAACCAGTGCTCAGACACACAAGCTGTTTCTCTAGCCTTTTTTTTTTCAACAGGGTTTACAAGTTATACTGAGAAAGATAAGTACATGGAATATGTAGTCAAATCTGAGTAATAGAAACAATGAATCCATCCAATTATAGCAGAATCATTATTTTACTACAGTGGCACTTGGACATAAGCAAAAGACCAGACAAATCTCCAGTCACAATCTATTCACTGGGCCCACAGTTTATTTAATTCCTCCCTATCCTTCAATACATGGTTCAAGGCTTCCTACCTCAAAATGTAAGGATTTATGAAGTCCTAACTCTGATTGCCAGTAACTCATGCGGTTCGGAGTTCCATGATCGACGTTGTATTCTTAGCTGAATGAAGAGAGGGCCTCTAAATATAACTTATCCTGGTACCCCCTCAAAGGCCTTAATACGGCCAAGTATAGATTCAGCATGAAGTAATTCTTCTCTAAACTGGTAATGTTGCAGTTGCACAGAGCATGAAAATCGTTAAAGGTTTGTCATCCTCATGCGGTCAGCACGTTATTCTAATGACGGCATATAGACTGCTCAGAGAATTTACAGATATGTCTATTCTTTGTCCTGTAGAAAAGGGGCGCTCCAGTCCAGTCCCCAACAGGTCAGGATTTCAGGATATCCCAGCTTCAGCACAGGTGGCTCAATTAGTCCCTGCTTCAGCATAGGTGGCTCAATCAGAGGCTCAATCTTTGACTGAGCCTCTGATTGAGCCACCTGTGGTGAAGCATGGATATCCTGAAAACCTGACCTGTTGGTGGCCCCTGAGGACTGAATTCAGCCGCCCCTGGCATACTGTATCACCCAAGCATTACATTTCCATTCTATATGGAGATCAATCAATGTTTGAAATGAGAAGAGGAACTTCATCCGAGAAGTGTCAGGATGAGGACATTCCCAGAAACAATGTTGGCTAATGACAAGATTGCAAATGTTTATAAATATATATTATATTACAACTTTAATCAAATGTGGATATATATAGCTATTCAATCTGTAAAAACCTAAGGGAGTTTCACAGTAAATTGAGTAACATCAGAATATTGTAATTGTAATTCTCAGGATTATTTTGCGTGTTAGTGGAAATCTGACAGATGTATTTAGAGAACCAGAGGGGGATCGCTCCCTCGAGCTGTAATCTGCTTTTTTCTTTTGCTCCTATCAGTCTGAACACAGTCCAAAAACAGTCAAATTTAGGAGCACATTATTAACCCCTCTATTTGGTGCCAATGTAAGGATATTTCATGTGGACGAGCGGCGGAGAGATTAATATCTTTAGGAAACGGAAAGTCCAGTAACAAGAAATCTCGGGCCACTGTTCAGCGGGCTATAAAACTAGTGCTAAATAAAAGAAACGCGCTCAATGAAAATGAATGACGCTGAATGAAAAATCTTCTCCACCAAATGTAGGGTGGCCAGGTGTCCAGTATGGAGCCCGCCTGTCCTCTAAATGGACACTCTGTCCAGTAAACAAATGAGAGGTAATACTGGACATGTATGTGTATACCGGTATTACCTCTCTGGGCGTGTATGTTTATACCGGTATTACCTCTCTGGGCATGTATGTATATACCGGTATTACCTCTCTGGGTGTGTGTGTATACCGGTATTACCTCTCTGGGTGTGTGTGTATACCGGTATTACCTCTCTGGGCGTGTATGTGTATACCGGTATTACCTCTCTGGGCGTGTATGTGCATACCGGTATTACCTCTCTGGGCGTGTATGTGCATACTGGGATTACCTCTCTGGGCGTGTATGTGCATACCGGTATTACCTCTCTGGGCGTGTATGTGTATACCGGTATTACCTCTCTGGGCGTGTATGTGTATACCGGTATTACCTCTCTGGGCGTGTATGTGTATACCGGTATTACCTCTCTGGGCGTGTATGTGTATACCGGTATTACCTCTCTGAGCGTGTATGTGTATACCGGTATTACCTCTCTGGGCGTGTATGTGTATACCGGTATTACCTCTCTGGGCGTGTATGTGTATACTGGTATTACCTCTCTGGGCGTGTATGTGTATACCGGTATTACCTCTCTGGGCGTGTATGTGTATACCGGTATTACCTCTCTGGGCGTGTATGTGTATACCGGTATTACCTCTCTGGGCGTGTATGTGTATACCGGTATTACCTCTCTTGGCGTGTATGTGTATACCGGTATTACCTCTCTGGGTGTGTATGTGTATACCGGTATTACCTCTCTGAGCGTGTATGTGTATACCGGTATTACCTCTCTGGGCGTGTATGTGTATACCGGTATTACCTCTCTGGGCGTGTATGTGTATACCGGTATTACCTCTCTGGGCGTGTATGTGTATACTGGTATTACCTCTCTGGGCGTGTATGTGTATACCGGTATTACCTCTCTGAGCGTGTATGCGTATACCGGTATTAGCTCTCTGGGCGTGTATGTGTATGTGTATACCGGTATTACCTCTCTGGGCGTGTATGTGTATACCGGTATTACCTCTCTGGGCGTGTATGTGTATACCGGTATTACCTCTCTGGGCGTGTATGTGTATACCGGTATTACCTCTCTGGGCGTGTATGTGTATACCGGTATTACCTCTCTGGGCGTGTATGTGTATACCGGTATTACCTCTCTGGGCGTGTATGTGTATACCGGTATTACCTCTCTGGGTGTGTATGTGTATACCGGTATTACCTCTCTGGGCGTGTATGTGTATACCGGTATTACCTCTCTGGGCGTGTATGTGTATACCGGTATTACCTCTCTGGGTGTGTATGTGTATACCGGTATTACCTCTCTGGGCGTGTATGTGTATACCGGTATTACCTCTCTGGACATAGTGACCTGACAGGCTTGGGGGGGCCGCGGGATTTCCCTGAGCAGGGAGAGAGCGGGGCTGCTGCTAGGGGGCTGGGTAGCTTCCTCCATCCTGATTGGCTGCTGCTGGGTGAAGCCGCGTCCATACTCTGCGTGCGGCGTGAACAAAAGGCCGCAGCTCAATGAGGCAGGACATAGAGCACGCAACGGCAGATTTTCTTGCGAGATAACAATGTTTGTGTTTGTCGCACGACGCCGGGACACGTGAGTGGTTCAGCCAATGAGGGCGAACTGCTCACGTGACATCACGGCCACGCCTCTCCGTCGCTGTGGCTCACAGGCCACAGATCGTATGGCTCCAGGTTATCTCTGGTTTATCTAAGGCCGCGTTTATAGTGTCCGCGCGCACCATCGCTGCCACTATGAACGCGGCCTAAGGTGTACAGAACAGAGGTTATGGGCGTGACAAAGTACAAAGTACGCTGGAAGTAGTAGCAAATAAAAAATAAACAAGTGTCTTCAAGTAATTTGCTTTTAGACACAGAGGAAGAAATCCCTCCATTGTAACTAAGCTATCACCCTCTTTGCTGTCAGTTGAGACGTTAAAAGGACATTCATGCGGATGGGACGAACAGTGCATTACCCCACAATATTATCCTCTACTGCAGGGGTGCTCAACTCCAGTCGTCAAGCCCGGCCCCTCCCAACAGGTCAGGTTCTCACGATATCCCTGCTTTAGCACAGGTGGCTCAATCAAAGACTCGGTCTTTGTCTGAGCCTCTGATTGAGCCACCTTTGCTGAAGCTCGGATAACCATAAAACCTGACCTGTTGGAGGGGGGGGTGGGTGGGGGTGAGGACTGTGGTTGAGCACCCTTGCTCTACTGGTTGACTCTGTGATATCGTCAGTGACTCTCTCTCTCCCCCTCCCCCCTCCTGTACAACTCACATATAAAACCACGGCTCAACCATATAGGCAACATTGTAAAACCATTAAGTAGGCTGAGTGCTCTCCATTGTATGCGATTCTTTTCTTCTTTTTTTGCCATAGAAACGGCAAAGTTGCTCTGACCCTTATTAGTCCGAGACATGAGTTGGACAACTTGGTCCTTGCAAACTGGAAGCGTCCTCCTGCAAGTTGTGCAGAGACCCTGGGTCACTGCTGCGTGAAGATTTAAGTCTGTGCTGGAGGAACCACCAATGCATTATGTATCAGTTCATTGCAGGCATCTCCAGCGCTGAAGGTGAACAGGCAAAGTAATGTAAAAAAAAATCCTGTACGGGAAGTAGGACTGAATAGGAGAGTTTTTAATCGGATAAATGTTACACTTCATAGATTCAGAGATGTGTATTCTCTGACCAGTACGCTCCAGAGCAAAAAAAACTATTCTTAATGCCAAGGCACCAGAATACTATCACCCCTTCAATGCTCTATACCAGCAGTGGCCAACTCCAGTCCTAAAGGGCCACCAACAGGTCAGGTGTTAAGGATATCCCTGCTTCAGCACAGGTGAAGCAATCAGAGGCTCAGTCTTTGACTGAGCCATCTGTGCTGAAGCAGGGATATATTTAAAACCTGACCTGTTGGTGGCCCTTGAGGACTGGTGTTGGCCGCCCCTGCTCTAACCCAACACTGACCTCTATAATAATTTGAGGGTTACTGGTTCATCTATTCCAGCTGACACTATTGTGCAGAATGTGTAGCTATCATACATAATACTGCATACTTCCTTCCTGTCCCTATCTCTTAATAAGATGACAAACAAAACTGGTTGTGCATTCAACATCCACCTCCCTATTTCATTTAGCAGTTTTAGCTGGTCTTCAATACTTTATCTGAATGATACTATTAGAGCAGCATGACAGCCATTGGCTAGTCTGTTTTTATTTATTTGTAATCGAAGTAAAAGCACATTTTCACAACGTCAATAATCCTTGCCGTGTTTAGATATGTTGAAAATCCTTGTTACATATTTTCCCAAGCTTCTTGCGAGCCCGAGCACAGCTCCTGCAACGTACAGATAACTTGAGCATACTGGGTTAGTGAGATGTCGGAGCGTGTGTTACGCAGGGGGCGGTTATATCTGTTTTTTGCTCCATTAATGGCAATTCCTAAAACGTCATATTTCTTTTGTTTTGATCTGATCTGTGTAATCGTAAAAGACGGGCCAGGTACAAGACACTTCCACCATACAAGCTTCTTCATTTAAACATCGTGAGACTTTTCTGAAAAATAAGGACACAAAACCAAGAGGTTTCCAAACACGTTATGGACAAGAGGTTTTCAGAATGGCTTGCTGCATCAGTTTATGAATAGGATTGTCTTGGGCAATGCGCCGTCTTCTTCTGCCCGAGACATCTTCTTTATAAAGATGAGTTGATTGGGATTTGAGCTCATGAATATTGAATTCAGACTTGTAACGGGCCAAGCAAAGTGTGTAATTAGATTCCTTTCAGAAGACCAAACTGTACACGTTCAGTGCAGCTAAACACTCGCATTACTTGCCATGCTCTCATTTAATATTGAAAGGATCGCTAGGGTTTTCGAAGATTACATTTATGTTCTTCGTGGTGGGGCTGGATGATAAAAGAATTATTTTCATAATCACTTAGAAGTTAAGTATTGGATGACAGATTTAAAGGATAAGATTTAAAGGTTTAGATTATAAACAGTACAGGGCTGATTCATTTCTCCCTGCGGTTACTCCTCCGCTGGCTGCGAAGTTGTTACGTGATAAATTCTCTCTAGTCTGAAGCAGCCGTTTGTTCAGTTTTCAGCCAATAATCTGAAGGCTACAGGCATTTTCTACCCAAACCGGCTGCTTCCTACTATATAGAATTTACGCCCCATTTTACAAAGTTTTCAAGCGGCAGTTTGGAATATATAGAATTTACCCTGAAGAGTCATATTTACTATGCAGTGGTACTCTATAAGATGCCTTCAAAACATTGCTTAGTAAACCTGCCCCATTCACGTTAATGCGCTGTAAGGGGTCTACTGACTCACGTGGGGTCCTATGGAATTGAACTTTTGAGTAAACATGGCGTCTAAAATTTGTATGTACCCGGTACATGGTCACCAATCGATAAAATAGAACATTTAATGACTTGCATGTATTCCCTTTAATTCAGCTGCAGTTTAAATCTTACAAAGATCCTTCAACAAATGCTATATGTAAATTGAAGATACTAGTTTACAGTGGAGAAAGGACAATAATAGATCCTTAAATGTGACCCATAAAAAGCGCCAAAAAAGTTTTATCATCTTTAAGAGACTTGAAAGATTGAGGGGTCTGCTTAAACTCTTCAGTGCGTGAACAAAAGGATATTTTTTTGGAACAGCCTGCCTCGTACTGTTAGAGAGACCCCCTCTCTGGGAATCTATATAAACAGGCTCAGGACCGACCTGCTTACCCAGCATTTAATTACTGACCCACAACCTGTCCGACATTTAATAGTTACAGCACCGCCCCATCCTGTACTGTATCTTTCCTTGTGTGTGCTCTCTTATATCCTTAAATGTTTTCTTATTTTTCCTTTTTTGTAAAAGTGAAGCTGTGAGTCCCACTGGGAGAAAAGCGCTAGATAAATAATGTTGTTATTATTATATTCCAATAATATTACATTATTTTGTGCTCTATGGCAAAATCAGAGGCACTGTGAATGTCACAAATAAATCTGTATGTGTAATTCCCAATTATATATATATATATATATATATATATATACAGTATATTTATTTTATACACACACCTATCACATATATTAGAAGTATATATACATATAATGGGTGTATATACATATCACACATAATGGGTATACATATCACATACACAAGGGAAAGGTTATGAGGAGAAAATGTCACAATGAGAAAGATATGTACACAATATCAGGAGATATAATATGATGGTGGTGTGTATATATATTCTATATACACAATAATGTGAGAGGATATATACAGTATAGTATAATCAATAGACAGTTAATCTGTAATGACTATACAGATGTGATACATCCTTGATGATAAAGCCAATGGTAGATATAACTGGGGCCGTTTTGCAGAACTGTAGTTATGACAATAAACCCTACCATTTTTACAGGTGGCATTAACAAATCATATAACACAAGATTTTTTTTCCCTTTAGTATGAAATTGTGTGTTTTAAGTTCCTTCATGTTTGGTAGGCCTTGAACTAATTAATTCATATATTTAACCTGAAAAAATACATTGACTTGCATCTTTTTGATTGACTTAAAGTACAGATTTGCCCAACATTACATGAGCAAAAACGGTCCAGGCAGAGACTGAACCTGTAACCTGTGCATCCAACCTGAGACTGAACCTGTAACCTGTGCATCCAACCTGAGACAAGGTAGAGACTGAACCTGTGCATCCAACCAGAGACTGAACCTGTAACCTGTGCATCCAACCTGTGACAAGGCTGAGACTGAACCTGTGCATCCAACCAGAGACTGAACCTGTAACCTGTGCATCCAACCTGAGACTGAACCTGTAACCTGTGCATCCAACCTGAGAAGAGGCAGAGACTGAACCTGTGCATCCAACCAGAGACTGAACCTGTAACCTGTGCATCCAACCTGAGACCAGGCTGAGACTGATCCTGTAACCTGTGCATCCAACCTGTGACAAGGCTGAGACTGAACCTGTGCATCCAACCTGAGACTGAACCTGTAACCTGTGCATCCAACCTGAGACAAGGCAGAGACTGAACCTGTGCATCCAACCAGGGACTGAACCTGTAACCTGTGCATCCAACCTGAGACCAGGCTGAGACTGATCCTGTAACCTGTGCATCCAACCTGTGACAAGGCTGAGACTGAACCTGTGCATCCAACCAGAGACTGAACCTGTAACATGTGCATCCAACCTGAGACCAGGCTGGGACTGATCCTGTAACCTGTGCATCCAACCTGTGACAAGGCAGACTGAACCTGTAACCTGTGCATCCAACCTGAGACAAGGCTGAGACTGAACCTGTAACCTGTGCATCCAACCAGAGACTGAACCTGTAACCTGTGCATCCAACCTGTGACAAGGCAGAGACTGAACCTGTAACCTGTGCATCCAACCTGTGACAAGGCAGAGACTGAACCTGTAACCTGTGCATCCAACCTGAGACAAGGCAGAGACTGAACCTGTAACCTGTGCATCCAACCTGAGACAAGGCAGAGACTGAACCTGTAACCTGTGCATCCAACCTGTGACATGGCTGAGACTGAACCTGTAATCTGTGCATCCAACCAGAGACTGAACCTGTAACCTGTGCATCCAACCTGTGACAAGGCAGAGACTGAACCTGTAACCTGTGCATCCAACCTGAGACAAGGCTGAGACTGAACCTGTAATCTGTGCATCCAACCAGAGACTGAACCTGTAACCTGTGCATCCAACCTGAGACAAGGCAGAGACTGAACCTGTAACCTGTGCATCCAACCAGAGACTGAACCTGTACCCTGTGCATCCAACCGGAGACAAGGCTGAGACTGAACCTGTAACCTGTGCATCCAACCAGAGACTGAACCTGTAACCTGTGCATCCAACCTGTGACAAGGCAGAGACTGAACCTGTAACCTGTGCATCCAACCTGTGACAAGGCAGAGACTGAACCTGTAACCTGTGCATTGAACCTGAGACTGAACCTGTAACCTGTGCATCCAACCTGAGACAAGGCAGAGACTGAACCTGTGCATCCAACCAGAGACTGAACCTGTAACCTGTGCATCCAACCAGAGACTGAACCTGTGCATCCAACCTGAGACCAGGCTGAGACTGAACCTGTAACCTGTGCATCCAACCTGAGACAAGGCAGAGACTGAACCTGTAACCTGTGCATCCAACCTGAGACTGAACCTGTAACCTGTGCATCCAACCAGAGACTGAACCTGTAACCTGTGCATCCAACCTGTGACAAGGCTGAGACTGAACCTGTAACCTGTGCATCCAACCTGTGACAAGGCTGAGACTGAACCTGTAACCTGTGCATCCAACCTGAGACTGAACCTGTAACCTGTGCATCCAACCTGTGACAAGGCTGAGACTGAACCTGTAACCTGTGCATCCAACCTGAGACAAGGCTGAGACTGAACCTGTAACCTGTGCATCCAACCTGTGACAAGACTGAGACTGAACCTGTAACCTGTGCATCCAACCTGTGACAAGGCTGAGACTGAACCTGTAACCTGTGCATCCAACCAGAGACGAGGCTGAGACTGAACCTGAACCTGTAACCTGTGCATCCAACCGGAGACAAGGCTGAGACTGAACCTGTGCATCCAACCAGAGACTGAACCTGTAACCTGTGCATCCAACCTGTGACAAGGCAGAGACTGATCCTGTAACCTGTGCATCCAACCAGAGACGAGGCTGAGACTGAACCTGAACCTGTAACCTGTGCATCCAACCGGAGACAAGGCTGAGACTGAACCTGTGCATCCAACCAGAGACTGAACCTGTAACCTGTGCATCCAACCTGTGACAAGGCTGAGACTAAACCTGTAACCTGTGCATCCAACCGGAGACGAGGCCGAGACTGAACCTGTGCATCCAACCTGAGACAAAAGCAGAGGTTTCCTTTAAGTTAAAGATGCCACTTTGACATTACAACGAATTGATAGAACTAGACCAATTTTGCTGTGTTTCAAGCTCCTCTCTTAGTGAAAATAATGTATATTGTACCCCCTGCATTCTGTAATCTTTAAAAAAAATAAAAAAAAAAATAAAAACAATCATCTAATTTAGTAATTTATTGCTGTTTATTTGCTGACAAAATGGAGCATTCTGAATTAAACACTTCACAAGTGCCATCAACAGGATTCAAGGTGAGAGAGAAGGGGGCGGGGAGGGGGGGGGGAGTGTTTCATATTATTTAACAAAGTCCAGGGTTCAAACAAACTGAAACGTGGTATGGTACAGTTTGCATTGCGTTCGCATCTGCTGCTGTAGCAAATCATTTTTGTGTTGGACAGTTCAGCGGCCTGTATTTGTATGGTGTGGAGAGATCACCTTTACAGCACATTGAATAGAAACAGAGGGGGTGATTCTATATTGTCCGAAGTAGCCATTCGTCCAGTTTTTGGTCCCAAATTCCTATTTGTCTATGGAGATTTTCAGCCGAAACAAGTCTCTCCCTTGGAATATTTATAGAATGACCCCTCAGTTACATGAATGTAATAGGCAATGGGGGAGGTGTTTGCTGCTGCTGCTGCAATGGGCATCAGTCCAGCACACGCACAAGGTTTAATAGGTTACAGAACTACACTGTAGTTATAAAATATGTGTAATGCTATAAATAAAAATAAATCAACTTCTCAATGCTGCTGTGCTAAAGAATTATTTGTACCCATGCGCTGTATTACCCAAAGAGCAGAATGCATCTTAATAAGCAGATCGTTGTAACTATATTATCTTATTACAGCCAAATGTTTGTTAATGTGCTTTTACTTACATTGCAAGAGATACATTTCCTATTACGCAAGCTGTTATACTGTATAAACTTCATTTTTAAGATTCCGCAAATAGGGAATATTTCCGGATTTGCATTCTAGGTGAACTACAAACAGTGTGTGCCAAACTAATCCCGTGTGAGTAACCGCTCACTGGACAATCTGGTCCAGCTACTTTCAAGACCACTCCTTGAGAAACTGGATTCTGTTAAACGATTTATTCCTAACCTGATTAAAGTTAAAAACAGGAAAGTTTACATTATTTGACCTACGGTTTTGATAGTCATAATATTACTGTCTTTATAAAAGGGTAGCCAACTCCAGGCCTCACGGGCCACCAAAAGGTTTTCAGGATATCCTTGCTGGGACGACTGAGCCACCTGTGCTGAAGCAGGGACATCCTGAAGACCTGTTAGTGGCCCTTGAGGACTGGAGTGGACCACTCCTGGTATAATGACAAATACATTTGAACAAATTGTTGAGGTTTTCCTAGAAGAAATAATGGGGCAGATTCATTATCCTGTTGCAGGTTTGTGCACTTGATACGACATCAACGCCTGTTGACTTGAAGGGGAGTTCATGCCCACATAGTGTGCGCCAGCCTTCACCGACTTGGTGAATCTGCCCCCTAAGTGTCACATGTTATGCTACTCGGCAAATCCATGGGACATACCCGAGAGAGAAAAACTTCTGTTCAATGAAAACCGTAAATATAAAATCCACCTCTGATTTTAATCTTTGGAAAAAATGCTGGTGAGTTTTTCCAAACAGTAGTAACAAGCTTTCAAAATATTTCTCCGATTACAGATGGTAAAACCTGTAATATAAAAGGCATTTGAAGTTACCATGAATCATTAAGTAGAGTTCAATAAATGATTAAGAAAACCGGCGCACTATGGATTTCTGGCCCGGTCACCCAATGATGAGTCAGAACAAATATACCTCTGTGTTTCCATAGTCATCATTTGTGTGATTGTTTTTATTGTTTCCAGATTGAAATAGATGGCAGTAAAATTTGTTTAGCAAACGCTATTGATTAGTAATAACAATGGAAACAGAAACTATGGATCTTTGCCAAATAGCTTCCTAAAGAAGTAATCCTGGTGAACCACTTCAAATCATATGACGTCTAAATGTACGGTAGGCGGCTGGCATTGCAACATCCCGTGCAAAAGTGACATGCAGTGTGGCGCCGTGATTCTGCGGACACTGGCTGTGGCATTTTCAGCAGAATGGCGCTAAACTACGGGAAGTATCTTCCCTATATACACTTTCATTGTTGTAGTTTCTTTAGCCATAACCCTGAGGAAGGTCGTTTTCGACCGAAACATTAGATTTCAAATATGGCTCATCTAGAATTTGAATGGAGAACAACACACTTTGGTTTCCTTCAACTTAACCGGTTACTCACCCTGAGAACAATCTGACTTCATGCTACATTGTGAGTTAATTTACATAAACATGTAATGAGCCAGTGACTGGGCGTGTATAAAATATCAAATGTTTTTCCTAATCATGACTAAGTGTAAATGTAAAGAATGTGGTTAGCTCCCTTGATGCCAGAAGGGTCCAATATCATTAACTTTGAAACGTGATTAAAGCGGCAATCCAGGTTTATTTATTTATTTTTTAAATTACATGATCGAAGCAGGGGGGGGTCTCCGGAGCTGTATGGTGTTAATTTCAGCTGCGGGGACCGACGTATGAAATTAAAGTCCTGAAGACCAAATCTGTGGCTCCGAAAAGAAACACAACAGTTATAGTGTTTATAGACTCAAAACACAACATCCATTCCTTTGATTTGTTTTATAAAGAGGAATCCCAACTAAGCCCGTATAGAAATTGTATGAAGGATCAGTCTTGGGGAAACATGTCGGCTCCGTTTTTTTTGCCTGTCAACTGACCACGAGTGATTAAAGTATTTTTAGTTACCCTCTCTCCAGCTTTTTTGTTCCTGTGGTCCTTCACTTTTTTTCTTCTTTCACTACAGCTGCGGGGACCCCCTGCTTCAAGAGAATTACCTCCGTAGGGGGTGCCGGTATCTATGCAGCCAGGGAACTGTGCCTAAAGAAATGGCAGCATTTAAATGTGCCAATATGAATCTGTGACATCATCCGGTGCAGCTTCCTATTGGCTCACGTGACCGGGACATTTAAATTCCAGAGATACCGGCACCCCCTATTGAGGTATCTCTGGAAGCAGGGGGGTCCCCAGAGCTGAAATTAACACCAATCAGCCCCAGATACCCCCTGCTTCAACGCTGTAATAAAAATAAATGAAATTTGTATTGCTGCTTTAACAAAATGTAATAATATTTATCTTAAAAAAACAAAAACCATTAAAGAAATTGAAATGTGATTATTTACATATCACATCTGATGTAACGCCACCTGTAACACTAGCACAATGAAAGGGTAATCTTCATAGAAAATACCATGCATTAAAAATAGTTTTACTATTCATGATGGGTTCCATCTGGAAAGATGGTGTTGAATTGGTTTCATGGAACAGGAATTGCTGCAAGAAGAAGCTACAGAATACATGCAAAATGTTGATTACATGAGAACATTGATAAACAAAATTCCTTCAAAATGCCAATACAAGATTGTCCTTTAAAACATTCACTGAACTTGGATATTTATTATAGTTTCAAAATAGATAAAACAAAAATACAACGTAACTTTTTGCAATGGGTGGAACCGATGAATGCTTATATTGCATGCAAATTTATGCTGCAAAGAATATTTCTACACATAAGGGCACTATTGCATGGAAACCCCCATCGCAGTCAAAAGATATATATGTCAGCCTAAATATTTAGGCGATAGAATTTGAAGAAAAGAAAAAAGTATGGGGGATAGCGGAGTTGTTTGGCTGTAATGGTATCTCCCGATTGGTGGATGTGTGCATCGGTTACACACACGAAAAAATATATTGTGTGTTCTTATAGGTCTTCCTATTTTTATAATTATTTAAAGCAGCAACACTACTTTCCAACATTTTCTTATTTTTATATTAACACATGGGACAATGTATAATTGTACATGCTTGCCTAAGCTGGCAATCATTGGCGCTCCTGTTCTACATCTGTCAAATTCCTTATTGTTGTGTGCCTAACATAATGGCTGCCTTTCATTTTCAATCAAGTAGTCAGTCAGTGTAACTCAGCAGCTACAATGTATCCTTATATTACCAAGGTAACATTATCTATTGTTACAGTTTGCAGCTCAAACTGCTGGAAACATCGGAAACAAATGATCACAAATAAGAAAAAATGTTGTAAATTCTCTTGCACTACTGGAGAGTTGGGCTAAAGCGGCTATAGAAATCAAAGGATGCTTTAAAAAAGAAGTCACTATTCTAAAACTACAGAATGGATTAAAAGAAAACAAAAAACAAAAACAAAAAAAACATAATATTTCACATGTTTTGCTGCTTTAATATTAAATCTAGACTGTATCCCAACTAAGAATCCCTGTAAATTTAGGTTTCATGCGAGGTAAAATCTGGGCTTCTTTAATCTACCAGGGAAGGAGCCAATACGGTTTGTAAAGTATTGTAATATGTAAATATTACATTCCAATATATATTTATATCTACACGTTGAGGTACATCTATATTACATATATACACATACACAGTATATGTGACTGGGATTTGACTAATATCTGCTGTATACCCTGTATATTTATATCAATCAGACACCGGAATCTGACTGCCAACCGACAAGAACTTCTGTATTTTAGTCTTGGGCTTGCACTAGTGGTGTGCCAGCTTTGTAATGTACGGTCATTATCTGGAATGCCCGAGGAGAAACGGATTTGGCCTAGGCTGGAGTTGCCTTTGGATCTTCAATTTACTAGTTTCTTTTTTTTTTTTTTTTTTTAATTTCCATTCATTTACACAACCACCACCATAATGTCCTGCAAATTGCTTTTATTTAGAAGTGATAACACAGATGTCACTTGGCATTAGGACAAACAGACTTAATTAACAGATGTAAAAAGTAGGGTTAACCGGAACCGTAGTCTGCAAATAAAAAGAAAGAATTCTATTCCGGTGGAACTTTTTTTTGCTGTTGTAAAATCTGAAGTTTAAATATAAAACACAACTCTATTCTTAACAACTTCATTGCAAATGCATTGTTAGCAGTTTTTAGTGGCTTAAAATACTGAATTTCCTTTTCACTTAATACAAGTTCAGAAACTATAACACGTGAATATGGTTTTGGATAGTCTATAGCAGGGGTAGACAACGCCAGTCCCCAAGAGCTTACCAACAGGTCTGGTTTTCAGGATATCCCAGCTTCAGCACAGGTGGCTCAGTCTCACAAACTGAGCCACGTGTGCTGAAGCTGGGACTGATTGAGCAACCTGTGCTGAAGCCGAAATCCTGAAAACCTGACCTGTTGGTGCCCATTGAGAACTGGAGTACCACTGGTTAAGTGATAAATATATATTTTTCATCAAGATAAAACTAAGTGTAGGTAAGAGAGTCCCTGTAGTTATTATACACTCCACAGAATTTGCACTGTAGGAATGAACCACACTCCTAGTTGTAACCAATGAAAATTCAAGAGGTTCATAAAAAAAAAAATGACTATTTGTAAAATATGTTGATCTTTTGCATTGCACTATAGAAGAAAAGCAATCACAAAGTGCCAGAGAAATTCTCAGATGTTTATTTTGCAAATGCGCGTCAGTCCCTGTATATACAAGTGCTAAGAACAGGATGCATAGTTTCTGCGGTGTCGAAGACACTTTAATAGTTCATTAAAACACAAAATGGCTATTAATTTATTCAACGGACCCTACTTAACCCCATGGGTGCCGGAGAGGACAACACTACAATGCATTGCTGTCACCCCTGGAAGGGGTTACATTTTTATTGCCTTTTAAATGCTAAAATAATTTTTTTTTTAAATTAAAAAGTAATTTCATACTTGCACCACATGGAAAATGTGGAAAAATAAAAGTTTACCAAGTATAGTGACAGAGGCGAGTTATTACAATACCAAAAGATAGTGCTACTAGCGAAATGGCTCAAAATATTTGCTGCACATTACCCAAAGGGTTAAACATAGCGTTTTCATTCAATTTGATTTAAAAAGGATCTAGATTAAATTGTCCACATATCTATCCTGTAAGCAAAAACTTTAATTCCAATGTTGTCCACCTAAATAAATCTCCAAAATGGATTGTTTTCACAAAATCAGGAATGAGAACACAAGATGCCTGAATAAAAATTGTTCACAACTGGCAGGACACCACAAGTGATAGAAAAAGTAAGGTGAAACTTTACCAAAGATCAGATTTCAAACACAAATCTTAAATAAAAAAAAGAAAACAGAAGTACAAATGAGCCACGATTCCTCTTAATTCCACAATTTGAACAATATTTAAGACCCTGGGAAGGTCTATAGATCCCACTCAAAATTCGGTGAAGCCACTTGCATTGCTTGAGGAACGCAAACTAATACGCCTGAAGTCCTCTCCTTTACAGGGACGAAGATTCAAGGGCCTGTGTGAGACATGTGGATGCAATCCCGAGTCTCCTTTCCTTGTGCCCTTAAAAAAAGGAGCAGTTCTCACGGATATACATACATACATACATACATACATACATACATTTGAAGCAGGGTGTCTCCGGAGCTGAACTCTGAAAGCAGGGGGTCCCTAGAGCTAAAATCAACAGGAGTTATGTACCTCTGTAGTGGGAGACGGCATCTCTTCAGTTTAAATGTTCCGCTCACGCGGGCCAATAGGAAGCTACAAAGGATGCAGTCACTGATCCATATTGGCTTGTGGGACTTTTTAAACCGCCATATTGTGAACCCAGCCAGGGCTCCTACAAGCATCCCATACAGAGGTACACATCTCATGATGCGGAGTGTCCCCGAAGATGAAAACAAATTTGATTTTAATTTGTGAGCAAAACAATTTTGAGAGCTTTTCACAGAGCCTGTACCATTGGGTGGGCAACAGGATATAAATTGAAGGACCGCATATATGTGCTCGAGGCCTCAAAAAGTAACACGTAACACTCACTGAGGCATACGAATACATGGGCGGGGGGGGGGGGGGGGGGAAATTGTGTGACATGAAGGCGGAGTTGGTTGAGGAAGCGTGACTAAATGGGGGGGGGGGGAGTGGTGACATGGCCAGGCAGTACCCCTCTTTCCAAAGTGCACATAAACGTTGCAGTCATAGGTAATTGCGTCTCCCCACTCCTTTCTGTTAGCTGCTGAATGCTGGTATGCTCATTTATACGGTCCTACTCCTCAACCATGGAACTAGCGTTGCGCCTAGGAG
Source organism: Ascaphus truei (assembly GCF_040206685.1). Taxonomy (NCBI): domain Eukaryota; kingdom Metazoa; phylum Chordata; class Amphibia; order Anura; family Ascaphidae; genus Ascaphus; species Ascaphus truei. The sequence goes on along the minus strand of NC_134491.1, from coordinate 49,765,883 downwards.
AGGGGCGAGACACTGTTCATGAGCACACCGTCTTAAAACAGGTCAGAGGCAGTGAGGAAAAGCTCAGATCTGTGAAAGCTTCCTGCTCCCACTGCAGCAGGAAGAGCAGACTCCTGGGGTCCCCCGGTGGGCCTGTCTGCCCCTGAACACGCAGTGCCCGGGGAGAGGAGGAGGAGGGCAGCGCTTGTGGGACGCAGGTGAAGCTCCTGAGGGCCAAATATTGCCTGCCAATTGCCTATATAAGTGTTATAAATGTATCATTCTACTTAAAACCTTTCAAACAAGAAGTGTTCTGTGGAAAACCAAAATGATACCATTAAATGCACCAGAGCACACCATTAAAATCTCAATACTCAGATTGTAGTAGTGTACTCACTTGATTTTCAAACAAACTGCATAAAGCCAAATCTGCAGCAACTTTGATATGAAACAAAACACTGTATATAATTTCTGCTAGTTTTGGGCTTCAATGCCCCACACAAAGAAGCCTCCATTATGGCAATTCAAACTTAAGATAACACACGGTTGCAAACAAACACAGGCCTGCAGCAGAACTTTATGCATACAGTGTGTGCAAAAGGATATCCAAAGAGCGCATGTAAAAATAAGTGCCGATTATGAATTCAGGTTAAAAAGCACATAAGTGTGGCATATTTTAATGAGGAAAATCAGATCAGCGATAGGCCAGCAATGCACTGGTCTACAAAGCATTGCGGGTCACAAGCGCTAAACCGTTAATAAGGCTCAAGAGTTGCACAATAAAGTTACAGAATAAAGCAAACAAATTGCAAGTATCATATGCAAAACATTACAATGAAATAAATGATGGATTTTCCATGAAGAGCATTATTCTAGGAAAGATAGTTGCATCCCATAAAAGGAAGAGATGAGGGGGAGCTTAAAAGTACGACAGACCAGTCAGGGGAGGAACCCACGCAGGAGGAAGAATTTCATTTCCCTCTACAAAATAAAACACTTCTTTGCTCGCCCAAAATGATAAATAGAAATCTGAGCAGATGTCCCCTTCGTTGTTGTGAATCCCAGATTTGAATTTAATGTGCAAACATTTAACTTTTTAAAATGCATAAGGGAAAGCTAGAGATAGATAGCAGGGAGTTTAAAATTGACCATGAACTGGAGCTAAATTATTACAGAAATAATGATAAAACACCAACAGCTCCACAAACCCGCATTAAGCCATAATCACACCGCATACAGTGCTTCCACTGCAGCCAGGGATTCTGGGTAATGACATGCAAATCAGTATTGCATGATTATGTGGTAAATTAGGTTTGTGGATATGTGAATACACTCAAGTGTTCTTTATCAGTGCTGTATGGTGGAGGGTGTTTGACAACGTCTATTTAAAAAAAATTACTTGTAATTTGTTTACATGGCGACAAAACATGGTTTGCTTAAAAAAGAGACAATCCAAGCCGTCAGATTTCTTTTTAAATTATTATATCCGGGGACCCCCTGCTTCCAGATACTTGCCTCTGAATTAGGTGCAGCTCTCCTCGGCTGCGAGGGTTCACAATATGTCCGCTGTTAAAAGTTTGCCTCCTGCGGACCAATAAGAAGTCACAATGTCATCTGTGCGGCTTCCTATTGGTCCATGTCACGCAGGAGCTTTAAACTTTAAAGCCCTGCTTGCTCAGCCAGAGCTGCTACCAGCACCTACTTTGGAGGTAAGTATCTCTGGAAGCAGTGGGTCCCCGGAGCTGAAGTTAACAGGGTTCAGCTCCAGAGACCCCCTGCTTCCATGCTATATAAAAAATAAAATAAATTAAATTTAAAAAAACTGTGGAAACAAAATGTCCCGTCTCTGATTGTTCCTTTAAGCTTTTTTGGCTTGCATAAAAGTCTGTTACTAGACACATAAACTAAAACATGTAAGAATATTTACTGTAAAACCATTTACTAAATGCAATATTTGTTCCCTGAAGCTTATGGGCTTTACAAATCAAATACCCAAAGTCAATGCCAAACTGGTCTACTTAATTATTATGTTTGCGCCACCAATACTTTTTGACTATAGGCTTGCTTGCTCTATTGAGCAATGTACAACAGAATATTATTTGTTCAGAACTACAAACCAGGACAGCGCTAACCTGCCTTCGATTACTTTGAACTTGTTGGTATGTATGCAATAATGTGGCGGATAAAAATACAAACAGTCCGTTACTGAGCAGGAAAAGGGCAAAAAAAATAAAAAAAAGATATGAATGATTTTAGTACCTAGAAATAGGGTCTGAAAAATGTTCAATATTCTATTCAGCATTTTAATGTCTCTGCAATGTCAGTGATGCTCAAGGGAACGCTCTATAACAGCTTTGATCACTTGCACTAAAACACTTTAGGAGTAACCTACAACGACACAAGCTAAAGTTATCATGTTGACCTCTTCAGCACCAATGAGTTTAATGGTGTAGTCTAGTGGTGACCAACTCCAGACCTCAATGGCCATCCACAGGCCAGGTATTGAGGATATCCCTGCTTCAGCACAGGTGGTTCAGACAGCCACCTGTGTTGATGCAGGGATATCCTTAAAACCCAGCCTGTTGATGGCCCTTGAGGACTGGAGTTCACCACCCCTGATCTAATCCAACTTTCAAGGTCCAAAGCTACATATATTTTTCCCCACAAACTTAACCTTTCACCCAGAACATACACAGCACTGAAACCAGAAGATCTTGGTCTCATCTTAATATGGCAAATACAATTTAAGGGACTTTTAAGAACTGCTTCATAACATTGTCCCACGTACACCCCCACTGGAGTGACCACAGCGTTCACTGTCTGTAAGCAGCCCATACAAAGCATCATGCCTTGCATAACGTGTGGTAATTACAGATTTAAGCATTTTGGGCTAAAAGTGAAATACTGGCAAGTATATTCTAAGTTGCAAAATAAATGTTAATGGACAGGGTATTTATTTTATAGTCAAGGGGTTTAATCTATTATAAACGCAAAATGTGTTCGCAGTGTAAATTGGACAGCACGTTGTACTTTTTCACCTGGGCTTAAAGGGCTCAAGAACATTAGAGCGTGGCTTTTTGAGGATGAACTCCTGTTGCTCTCTGCATGGTAATCGTGGATTATCGCTGTGCTACACTTTGAAGAATATGGGGCCTATGTACCAAGTGTTGCAAACAGATTTCTCTGTAGCAACTTTGTGCCAAAAAAGAAAATGTTAAATTGTGCTGGTGTGAGAAATGTGCGGCTCTGCACGTCACTTTGTTTATTTGCTGGCACACAGAAACAGACTGCTTTGGGCGTACAGCTGGAAATATTCTGTACTAAAGCCATCACGTTTCTGTCCACTGCTAAAAAAATAGTCTGGTATGTTGGACCTGGTGTAAAACCTAAAAAGTCTTGTTAAACGGTTAGCGCAGAATGAAGTTGCTATGCATCAACCCAAATGTAGTTGATGCAGATCACATTACATTATATGGGTTAATCAAATGTATTATTTCCTTAGCATAGCTATTCTAAATTACTAATGTAATTATTTATATTTACTAATACTGGTTAACAAAAAAATAAATCTGTTTTAATTTAAATGGAATCAATCAGGTTACGTAAACAATGAACTATGTGTTACCTGTATGAAGCTTTTGTGCATATGACATGTTTTATGAAGGCTTGTACTACTTTTTTTTTTTTTACACAAAAGAAATAAATAAATCACAATCTTGGTACATAAACCCCTGAATATTTACACATGCCAATATTCTAACTTCTAATCATAGGATTGGAAGTTCAGGAGACAGGCAATTATGGTTCAGTGATAAATCTTCTCTGTACATCAGAAGAGCAGCGCTAGACACAATAAAATGGTTTCCTAAGAGGCATGCCACGGCAACAATGAAAAAGATAATTATGGGATGAACACAAACACAGACTGGTAAACCACTTGAGGCTTTAAGGTCTAATATACTGCTGTCCAATTGTAGTGCCACCTATATCAAGGAGTAATTGATGCATACCTTCAAAATGATTTATGGGGGGAAAAAAGGCTGCCTTAATACCTATTCATGACAGATTTGGCATACTTCTTTAGGAGTGGGCAAATCTAGTCCCCAGGGGCCATCAACAGGTCTGGATATCCCTGCTTCAGCACAGGTGGCTCAATCGAAACTGAGCAACCTGTGCTGAGGCAGAGATATCCTGACCTGTTGGTAGCCCTTGGGGACTAGAGTTGCCCACTCCTGACATACTGCATGCAAAGGCTAAAAATAAGAAAATCAGACCATTCAGGGCACCGCACATAAATCTGTAGTTTTCTGTAATTATTCTTGAGTTTACGCCCCCCTGCCCCCCCAGTTTCTCATGTTCAGTGACCCGTCACCTGAAAAGTTATAAAGCAATATTAAGCAATGCAGGCCACCAGTACACAATTTCTAGCCCTCCATGCGTCTTATACTCCCTGACATCCACCATAAACTACAGCAGTGGATTCCCACTGCCTGTAACCTTTTACAAACATCAACAGAGAAGCCACAATTAAGAGGAATTCAGTGTATAGAAAGCCTATATAATCGCCAAAGGAATAAAGTTAATTATTTCCTCATATCAGAGAAAATATCACATTTCAGGAGGGAGGGGGAGGGCAACATAACGCTATTTATATGGCTACATTCAGTTTAAAAGTCACATGGGGGTCAAGAATAGAGACTCATGTCTGCCGACTACAAAAAGGCATTTTTGTTTTAATAAATAATAGAACATTAACTGACAAATTGCATTTGTAGGCAGTAAGACCTGCAATTAAGGTTGTGATGGCAATAAAAACAGAATAATTCCCTCTGAGTTATACTTTGTGAAAACTTAACTACAGCAGCAATTGGGATTCGGTCTTTCAGCATCCTTCAATCCGTCGAAGAGTAGTTACATTCTATTACAATAACTTTTCTACTTAACGGGGGAAAAAAGGACTGAACAAAATCAACAAAATAACAATAAAATTAAAAAAAGAACAGTAAAGCATTCCTCTTTCAAATAAAAGTTTTGTATTAAAAGTGATTTACAAACATATCACAATTTGGACAGAAAAGGGCTGCAATGAATAAGCTGCTGGTATGCATACCACAGCATTGACATCTGCTCAACTCCAGGAAACTGGAATCATCCCATTACCGGTTTGCGTCCCATTAATAAAATTATAAAAAAGGTAAGTTCTAATTTTAGTGGTGAAAATTTCACAGTATTTTTGCTTTCCTTTTTCTTAACAAAAATGTTATTGTTTGTTATAAATACCATCAGTCAACTGGGCCCTGGAAAATGAGTTTGACCCCACTTTCTTCCCCAGTCAGTTGTGTTGCGCAGAAAGGGCAGGCAGCGTGAAATGCGTGTGTACCATGAGGGAGTGGGATCTGAGACCAGTACTTGGCAGATTTTTCTGAGCAGACATGTCCACACGGGCTGAATGCATGAGTGGGAGGTCCAGCGTCTACATAAAATCCTGCTTCACAACCAAGCCAGAGAGGCACGTACGGACCAACTGTTCTACACATCGGACATTCTCTTTCATTTGCTTCTGTGTCACTACGATGACCCCAGTTATGATAGCCATGCACATGACCACAGGTGAGGTACGCCCAAGGCTGTTTCTCTTCTACTACATCTTTACGGTTGATACTTGGAAAGGCTAAAGTGTTTAATCCAACAGGGCACTGAGGCCTGGCAGCATTTATCTCCTGTCGCAAAGCTTCAATGTGTTTTTGAGTTGGCGTATGAAACAAACCATCGGCTGTTCTCCAAAGAAGGGTGGCACCACACAAATCAACGAGAGAACCATCCTGAAGGATGTTGGTTTCATTTTCAACCTAGGAGAAACGAGATGGATAAGTGCATGGGTACCTTCTGCAGAACAAAAAGTGTTTCCCTTCCCAAAGCTGCACAAAAATGAACAAACAAGATTAATAAAAACATCCAAGGCTATGGTAAGGTTGTTGTTTTATATTCTGGTAGCAGAACGTCAGAAAAGGGTATCTGGATATTTAATGGCTTTTAGTCGATGGCTTTCCCAGGCTGGTGGTGAACCATTGTCCAGTGCAAATTATTGTCATTTCTATCCAACCCATTTTATAATCAATGCATGCTATTGTGCTGATTTACAAAGTATCCCCCAAATAGTGTCCAAACTGATGGAGGACATGCTTTCTGATCTAGTATCACATTAAAAATGCACAGCAACTGCAAAACGCAAGTTAAGATCTTCTTGGAGCCAAGATTCTTTTTTGACCTCCAGGGCATCATCATACACAATGACATTAATTTTGATGCATGAACGATGCCATTTCAAGTGCATTTTATGTTACACCACAAAAAATTTTTAAGAAAGTTAGTCAAACAAAAATCTCTGAAAAGTATCACAACCTTTGGGAGTTCCTGGGAAAAGGAGGTGGTGTGCTGTACCTCAAAAAGAACACATGAATTCTAAGCATCACAAAATATCTTACAAGTTTGCCTCTTTGTTGAGCTGATCTGGTCTCTCGTAGTGTGTACACATCTCCACAGACTGAAATTTCCCGCCACACCCCAGGCTTGGACTCTTCGGTAAACCCTCCTTTTGGATGCATTACGAGAACACCATTGGTTGTTAATCCGTCCATGTGACCATCAGGATTCTTCCACTTGGCGGCTTTCTCCTAGAAACAACATAATCAGCAATGGTCAATGGCAACTTCTTTCCAAACAGTGAAACAGCGGGTAAACAAGACAAACCATAACAAATAAAAAGGATAACCAGCAAGGTCACTGTGACAGTTTCCCTGCAATGTGTGTGAATTTGGGTGGAGTGTGGCTGGTATCTATACAGCCATTACATACAGAACATACTGTATAAATAGAAATATACTAATAAAATATACTCATTTGTGTAAAAAGTCCTTACAGAAATACAAGCAGAATGAGATGGCAAACCTGCTCTGAAGAACAGACAAAATGAAACCGTGCTGACAGATACAGATGACTAGTTCTACTCAGCATAATCAACATCATTGCATTAAGTGAAGAAATAAGGTAAATAGTAGAGTTCCTTCAGAAGCCACTCAAATGCTTCCAGGCTGAAGTGGGTCCTCAATCAAAACATGTATTTTAGCAATCAGAAAGTAGCAAATGAGACAGCAAGAACATTTTTAGATTTATAATGCAAATATCACAGCTGAGAGGCAGGAGTATGAGACCATAAGGAAGACACCCGCAGTGGATATTTCCACTTGGAATACCAGCAGAAGGAAGGGAGTGATCGATCTACAAACGGGATTTCTACTTCAGCTTCTCAGGTATATTACAAGAAATTGGGGAAGCGTAAAGGTTGACTGAGCCGCCTGTACTGTAGCAGGAACATCCTGAAAACCTGACCCGTTTGTGGCCTTTGAGGACTGGAGTCGGCCACCCCTGATCTAGGGCATCCACTTTATGAACTTTTCACAATGAGTACAGAATCCTGGGCACCAACAGGGTAACTGCAAACTACATAAGATGTATTTGCAAACAATGAAAGAAAGTTGCAAACTTTCACCACACCTCCCCCATGCTTACCTCTGGGTGGCAATAGAGACAGGCTAGCAGGGGGAGGGGGTAGGTATGTGGCGGCGGGCCCCTGGCATTAAACAGAAGATAAGCTGGCAGAGGAATCGGCAGTTGTTACACAGGTGTCTGCTGCTAGAGCGCGCTCCACCCCTGCTGTCCTGCTCTGCCTGTGTAACTGCTGCTAATTCCTCTGCCAGCCTATCTTCTGTTAACGCCGGGCGGGGGGCTGCCGCCGCATACCATCTCCCCCCATGCCTGTCTCTATTACCATGCACAGTTAAGCATGGGGGGAGGAGGGGGCGCTGGCCCCAGGGCTATAGCTGCGCCCCTGCGTACAGTAGATGAAAAAATATTACAATAAGGCAACACAATTAGAAGGCAAAAAGTCAGACTTTTTTTTACACTTGCCCAAATCGTTAATCACGAATGTCAGCCTACATATTTTTCTATTCTGGTAGAAATCGTATTCTTACATATGTTGTTCTAATTGTGATGCCTTTGTAAGATTTGTACCTACCATATTGTTTATATGCCAAAATGAGCTTCTTGATCATAATATATGCTTTTTGATCAGTTCTATGTTACAATATCTTTTTTGAGCAAACATTGGTGCCTTGGTATTTAGTTGTTCTATAGTGACAAGACCCAACTTTTCTTTGATACAAATTTATGGTATTGAGAGCTTGACACACCCATCCTTGTATAAATCGTCCTTCACATTATTTCCCCTAAAGTGCATCTGATAGAGACTGATGTGGTTAGTGATTCACCTTTTTGATAATACTTACACCAAGAAAGATATTTTTAGAAGAGTCAAATCCTGCTGCAAAGATCCTAGCAGTGTACGGTGGGTTCCTATCGCACACTATCCTGCACGCAAACCTGGAAATTGTGCTTTGCGTGATCTGGGTTTCATCATTCTGGTTGCCAGAAATGGTGTCTGTCACTACAAAGTCAATAGGGCTCTCTGTTGATCTTCCAATCTGAAATGATAAACAAAGCCATGTTTTAACAAGCATAATTTATCTTGAATACATACAACTTGGCATTTGGACTCTTTCCACTTGAGCCCATGGCATTTGTTAGTATACATCTTCCAGTGTGTTGCATAGTAGATGAGGTTGGGGGACAAAAACCCCCAGACATGTCCATCGAGTTCAACCTATGTTACATTTACAAGACAGATACTTATCCTATATTTTTACTTGCAGTCTATTGATCCAGAGGATGGCAAACAAACAACAACAAAAAAAGAGAAGAAACTCCTTCTGGACTCCAGAATTGGCAATTAGATTTGTCCCTGTATCAACAGCCTTCCCATGTTTACTTATTTCGTATATCCCTCTATACCTTTCCTTTCTAAAAAGATATCCAAGATATCTGTTGTATCTGCCATCACAGTCTCCATAGGTAATGAATCCCACATTGTAACTGCCCTTAATGTAAAGAACCCTTTCCTTTGTTGCTGGCGAAATCTCTTTACCTCCAACCTTAAGGGATGACCCGTGTCGTTTGTACTAACCTTGGGATGAATAGTTCTCTTGAAAGCTCCTTGTATTGTCCCCAAATATATTTGTATATAGTGATCAGATCACCTCAGACGCCTCTTTTCTAATGTAAAATAATCTAAATGAAACTAGCCTCGCCTCATAAATCAGATTTTCCATATAAAGCAAAGCCAAAATTCCTGTTTATAATGATTTAATTTGTTTTCTGTACATTTCAGTTTAGAAATTATCTTATTGTTCACAACTAAATTTTGCAAATAGGTTTCCCTTTGATTGAACTTACTTATAATGCCCTGACAAAGACACAGAAACAATATGCCAAAGAACAAGAATGAAACAAATGATAGCATTTCACAATTACTTGACATAATACAATTAAATAGAAAAAATATGACAAATAATTAAATCTATCAACGGTAAAAAATAAATATGTATTTACGTTTATGTATGCAAAAATGTTAAAAACAGCCAGATACCCAGATAAATTTTTTTTGCAGTCAAAGTCCTGCAGTTAAATGTATTTGATTTACAATTTACCTGAAACATATCGGTGTCCTTGTCGTGAGTATATTCCACCACAACCGTCTGATTTCTGGATAACGTGTATGAGATACTGTGCTGGCCCCTGCTGCTGATTGCCTATTGAATAAAAACAATAATAAAAAGTATTTAGACTCCCCGTACCATACATACTCAAGAGTCCTCTGAAGTTGATACCTAAACCAATGCCGAGTCTCTCCTTCCCCAAATACTATTCTCCCTACTCCAAAACGTTTTAGACTGTAAGCCCCTTGGAGCAGGGACCTCCTTCCTATTGGTCAGTTTCTCTTAACTTTTTGCTAGACAATGGTATAGTCAGCCCTCCACCATTATATGTTGGTACCATACAAACACAATAATAATTTATAATAAACTCTGAATCCTCTCCAAGCATATGATAAAAGTAATAAAGCAGAAACCCCGGCTGCATGGCAATGCGAAGCTATCCTGTGCCATTTTCTGCTCGGAGGCACCCTGAGCCTCAGGCCAATTCTTATTTGACAGCAGTTTCAATCCCCTCTCAAAGCTGCAGTTCAAGCAATATCCTACATGTGTGTTTTTTTAATTAATCAGCAGTGAACCAATTGAATCTAGTGCCTCCCTGGTCACATGATCTTCCTCACAGAACTTTGGCTGTCAGTGCCGCAGAAGAGGACCCAAGATGCATTTAGTGAACCCCGAGCCGAATCTTCGCCGATCGATCACAAAGGATTGATCTGCAACTTAGCTAATCACTAGTCGGTGTGTAGATTGTATTGATTTTTTTTTTTTTTGCTTGAACTGCAGCTTTAAAACCTAGAAATATAACTGGTAACGTCACTAGTATTTCAGAACCTGAAAACAACGTTGGGGTGAGAAAAAAAAAAGTGATAAGACCTTGTACGGTATAGTGTACAGCAAATAAAAATATCGGGTGTGAGCACATTCACATGTCTCAGACAGGTCTGCAACCCTGCTTTTCCCCCATTATCGCTTAGCATGCAATGCTTCCACTGCAGCCAGGGATTCTGGGTAATGACACGCAAATGAGCACAGTGTGTCACTTTTTAATTCTTGTCCATTTTAACATGGACCCCTCCAAGCTTATACCTGCCGTATTACACACATTTTGAGCACAACCTAGGTTCAAGAAGTACATAGCGAGTAAACCTGCTCACAGACAGCGGTTTCAATCTCGTATCTCCGTGTGTTCGGTTACGGACTTTCCAATGTGAAGCTGGAAGTGGCTACTAGAACCAAAACAAGTTATGGGGAGTAAAACAAAGCGAGAATAAAACCTCAACCGTACCGTTCAAATGGTAAGCAAAAAGGTGACACACACTGTTCATTTGCATGTCATTACCCAGAATCCTTGGCTGCAGTGGAAGCACTGTATGCAAAGAGATAATGTGGAATGGCAGGGTTGCAGAGCTGTCTAGATATTCAAATGTGCTCACAAGTGATATTTTTATCTGCTGTGCATCTTTATCTTTAAATTAATAATATAATATAGTAATTTGAAAATGCCAATAGTTGAAATAAAATTTTTTTTTACAGCCATCAGCAAGAAATAGTTTGGTTTGTACGGCTTAAAATTTCACAGCAGATAGTCAATGAAAAATAAAAATGTATCTTTGATATGATAGAAGTAAATATGCTTCCAGATTATGTTTGAGTGAATAATGTTAAAATGCTGTGCACCAACCGGTTAGAGTATCAGTACTTCGGCAGTCTGCCAGCTCACTAAAATATGAGGCTGTCACTGGTAGTGGTAGGAAACCTTGACAAGATCAAAACCCCTTGAATTATTTTGTAGCTTCAGCTTCAATGAATTAAATGCGATACAAATCAATTCGTAAGTACGTCAGCAAGAATCTCCACTTCAAGATCGTTATTATGATGGCATCAACAGTGGCGGAGACTACTCAACTAATCACATGAAAGGCTGCGTTTATAGTAAGGGCTACAGCGTCGCGACCGCGTAACGTCAGCCGTCGCTATAGTGTTTCCTGCACTCTGGTGCAGGAAATGGAAGAGGGCGACCGGGGGCATGGCGGAGGCGTGGCAGTGAGCAGATCGCCCTCATTGGCTGAACCGCTCACATGCTGCGCCGATTGCTGAAGTCATTGCGCCCACTATGGGCACCCGCGACGCACTGCGCAACGTCGCAGTAGCCAGTACAGTAAACGCAGCCACTGGCATAACACAGTTACGCTACAACATGGACAAAATTAAAGGTTATCCCCAAAATATATTTTATGCATTCAAGTATACTTGGAAGCTATGATGTGGTATAGATTTCACTTGTTTTCTCTTACAATGTCCAGATTTATGCAAAGGTAAAAACACAATTTCTCAAAGCCCATTGTAGACAATGTAAGAATTAAGACCAACTTTGTTTGCTCTTTGTCAGTTCTCATTCTTAACCATAAACAAGTATTTAATTAAAACCATTTCACTACCTTCTGACAATACCCATATTGCTGCCTTAACCCATTCAGTACAAAGTGGTCCTGCAAATCTGGCAATGAAGGAACCAGACATGTAATTTTTCTTACTGTACAACACACACACACACACACACACACACACACACACAATCTGCTTGCCTTTAGATTTTTGGGGACGTAAAGAAAATGACCAATTTCCTCTGTGGAACACATTTTTTTTGGCCATGTCTCGTCTCCAAAATAAGAGCTTTAATGAGAAATAAAATAGGTTGCTGAATTTAAGAGTACTTCTATTTATCTAGCTCTTCCAAAAACATTTAGCAAGACATAGGAATTCAATCTATTTTCAGTCATTGTCAATCCACCGATGGATAAAGGCCTCCCGAATGATCTTCCACGTACTGTGTTTGTGCAAGACTCTTCTCCACGTTCCAACAAGGTTTCTGATTTCATCATCCCATTTTACTTTTTGTCGTCTTGGTCTTTTAATCTCTTGAAACGGTTAATCTCGAGTCTAGACATAGCCAAAAACCAATATATTCCACAGAGGAAATGACGGTCATCTTAAGTCCCCAAAAATCTAAAGTCAAGCAGATCTCTAGATAGGGATATCCCTATTCTATTTCCTGTATCGGGGTAATAGCCAGCATACATTTCTCACAGATGAAGCTTCTAAAATTATCATCTTGGCATTTAGGGTCCAAGTTTCACATCTATACGCGAGCATAGGCAGAATACACTGGTTGAAAACTTTCCTCTTAAGGTACAGTGGAAGGTCCCCATAAAATATGGCCTAGTTTCTTCCAAATGCACACCAGCCCATCTTCATGCCCCTATTGATTTCATTCAAAAGGTTCCCATCCATTGTTATTTGCCAGCCAAGGTAGACTTCTAACTCTATGCTATGTATTTCAATCTTTGCAGACTTGAAACATTCACACAGCATACACTGAAGGGAAACCTGGAACCAAATCACATGATTGCTCCGAAGAGCAGCTATGTGATTCGGAAATGCTGTAGGGTCAGTGGCCATAGAGGTGGCACGACCCTTTGGCTCTGTTAAGGTTAAAAAAAAACCTGGTGCCGTTTCCTTGTCCTAGTTTGGTATCATGGAGACTGATAAATTTCCCCCTTTATGTCTTCATGCATCAGCAGGAAAAGGTGTGGCTGCTTTGGTTAATTTCACAATAAAAAGTGAATGGTAAAAGCTAGGATTTCACGTGATGGAAACAAAGGTCACAGAAGTCATGTGATCTCAGCCCAGCACGGGTGGCCACTAATGTTTCAGGTTTAATGTTGCATATACTGTAGCAGTACGAGTAGTTAACAATTAACAGTGGGAGGGGTGAGGAGGCCTCTACTAAACACACACAAATTGCCAAAATCAGTCAGAACGGTTCTTAACCATTCTACACGTATAAGGGCCATTATATAGTGTCCGGGAGGGGTGAGGAGGCCTCTACTAAACACACACAAATTGCCAAAATCAGTCAGAACGGTTCTTAACCATTCTACACGTATAAGGGCCATTATATAGTGTCCGCGCACGCCAGCACGTGACGCACACTTTTTGTGTGTATGCTGTGAGTGATTGGGATGGAAGGTAATGTGTATGTGTGAGTGTATATAGATTGTGTGAGTTAAAAATGTATTAAATAATATTTAAGAAAAAAAAATACATGTATAAATAAAAAAAAAAAATTTATTGTGCAGCTTACACACACAGACACAGACACACAACTATATAAGAGCCCTAAAGCAGTTGAGATATAAACAACCTAATCAAAGGTTTTAAAAGATAAGCATGCAAGTCGAGCACCAATTCAATATATAGCTTGTTCAACAAGGGTTAAGGTGCGACAGAAAATCAAACAAAGGATAAAATGTTCAAATGTCTAACCTGCAACATAACATGTCAACATCTAATAAATTACATCTATTGCAATAACTATTTCTACATAATATTTTCTTAGAAGAGGATAGCCACATTAAAATGCTTTTTAATAATAACAATAATAAATAAAAAAGGTCTATTATCAGCATTAAATCAAAATAAAAAATAAGGTTTTCCCAATAAAGTATGTGGCTGCAATGAAAAAGGAAGACAGTCCTTTAACTATTTTATATTTGTTCAATTTTCATGAATAGCAATTGTAAATAGTACTACATTTTTAAGTGTAAATTCTATGATAACCTATATGAACCAAAGCAACTTTCCTGGTGATTAATACAATAAAATTAAAAGTCCATCTAAAAGTGTTGTTTTTAAAAAATATATATTTCATTAATAGCCCATAAATAAACAGTGGGTGTATTCTAAAACTCGTGTTGAGTGAAGGTGAAAAAACGGCGCTATCTCTATAAGTGTTTCACTACAAACTATATAGTGAATATTTTAAACAAAATCAATTATTTGTATAACAATAAAGACGTGCTCAAAATAACGTGCAGGTGTAAATATTTAAAATGTTCAAACCCCCTGCTCAAACCCAGCTGGTAGGGACTGGTTTCGGTAGTCCCGCAAATCGTCACATTCGTTGTATTCCAGGGGGAGCATGGAGGGAAATAGAACAAAAAAGAGACAAAAACAATCTAAGTGTAGACAGTTATATCAAAGGTGCAAAATTAGATATCTTGTCTTGGCTCGTATGTTGTGCCTACTTACAAGATGTAAGTTGTATATAAGCGATTTAGACACACAATGGTCTCTGCTAGGGATGTTGTTCTCCACTCTATGAAGCGGTCTCCAGTAATCAGCTCAGCAACCAAGTGTATGTGAAGAAAAATGATACCATAGTGCAGACCAATATAATGTTAAAACTAAACTTTATGATATTTAAAATTGAACACTTACAATAAAATTGATTATAATAAGCTTTGTTCACAATATTAGTGAGGAGAGAAGAGTGTATTAGCTTCCGGCTCACCCGCCTCTTCTGATGGAACTTGATGTAATCAGCCTCTCTCTGTGACCTGATGTCGCTGGCGGTGGACTGTATACCCAGGCTGTGTCCCCCCGTGGGTTGTTAGACTCCCCTTCTGCTGTTGCAGCTTGAAGCTGCCTCTCGGGTGGGCGATCCCGCCTCTCTCACTGCCGATACGTCACTTCCGCTTTGTTCCGTCACGTCACTTCCGGGCGCGGCTGATGGAATTTCTGAATGGCGATCACGCCTCTCTCCTCTCTCCTGACAGGACGGCTCCCACTCTACGCGTTTCGCCAGAAAAGGGTGTGTGGCTTCCTCAGGAGTGTACCGCCCCTTACACTCGGATGTCTTATATATCCTCCCCAATTGGTGATTAATTGTAAACATATATGTGAATCACTTAAAAAACATATGGTCTGCATCGGTTGTCACTACTGCCTAACTATATATGGTGGAGCACTTATTCTGAGAAATAAATTCTCTGACTGGTTCTTATAATTTAACCTCTTCGTATCTCTGTGGTAAATAAGGATGTATGATCCTGGTACTATTCATAATAAAAGGATGATCTATACATAGAAGGAGATCAAATGGATTTAGTTTCTGTCCTAAACTGATAGTAAGCAGCCCAATCACCAGAAACCAAGATACGTGTTGAGTGAAGGTGAAAAAACGGCGCTATCTCTATAAGTGTTTCACTACAAACTATATAGTGAATATTTTAAACAAAATCAATTATTTGTATAACAATAAAGACGTGCTCAAAATAACGTGCAGGTGTAAATATTTAAAATGTTCAAACCCCCTGCTCAAACCCAGCTGGTAGGGACTGTTTTTTTTTTTTTTTTTTTTATATATATTTTTTACATTTTTTACATTATTCCGATTCATTTTTATTTTTTATTTTTTAATACATTTGTTGCTCCCGTAAAGCCCTTGGGATTCAATTTATGAATTATTCCCTTTTCCCATTTATTTCCCTTGACTCCCTATTGCTCTTTACAATCTAATCACATTTTTTGTGATAAATTTATCCCTTGCAATAATAATATGATCAAGTTGGTTTTCATCTAACTTGACTTATGGAATAACATAATTCTCCACCTAATTAGTCCCATTGTAGGACAGAAACTAAATCCATTTGATCTCCTTCTATGTATAGATCATCCTTTTATTATGAATAGTACCAGGATCATACATCCTTATTTACCACAGAGATACGAAGAGGTTAAATTATAAGAACCAGTCAGAGAATTTATTTCTCAGAATAAGTGCTCCACCATATATAGTTAGGCAGTAGTGACAACCGATGCAGACCATATGTTTTTTAAGTGATTCACATATATGTTTACAATTAATCACCAATTGGGGAGGATATATAAGACATCCGAGTGTAAGGGGCGGTACACTCCTGAGGAAGCCACACACCCTTTTCTGGCGAAACGCGTAGAGTGGGAGCCGTCCTGTCAGGAGAGAGGAGAGAGGCGTGATCGCCATTCAGAAATTCCATCAGCCGCGCCCGGAAGTGACGTGACGGAACAAAGCGGAAGTGACGTATCGGCAGTGAGAGAGGCGGGATCGCCCACCCGAGAGGCAGCTTCAAGCTGCAACAGCAGAAGGGGAGTCTAACAACCCACGGGGGGACACAGCCTGGGTATACAGTCCACCGCCAGCGACATCAGGTCACAGAGAGAGGCTGATTACATCAAGTTCCATCAGAAGAGGCGGGTGAGCCGGAAGCTAATACACTCTTCTCTCCTCACTAATATTGTGAACAAAGCTTATTATAATCAATTTTATTGTAAGTGTTCAATTTTAAATATCATAAAGTTTAGTTTTAACATTATATTGGTCTGCACTATGGTATCATTTTTCTTCACATACACTTGGTTGCTGAGCTGATTACTGGAGACCGCTTCATAGAGTGGAGAACAACATCCCTAGCAGAGACCATTGTGTGTCTAAATCGCTTATATACAACTTACATCTTGTAAGTAGGCACAACATACGAGCCAAGACAAGATATCTAATTTTGCACCTTTGATATAACTGTCTACACTTAGATTGTTTTTGTCTCTTTTTTGTTCTATTTCCCTCCATGCTCCCCCTGGAATACAACGAATGTATTCTAAAACTGAAATGTATTCCGTTTGAAATTGTCTTCGATCTTAACATCCATTGGCCGCAAGTAATGCTATAGATCATGGGAGCGCAAACTTTTCCTGCTGTATCCCCGTCTTCCTTGTCCCACTCTCGCCCGGGCGCTGCCCCCCCTACCTGTTATCCGCATCAAATGGCCCTGCGGAGTCATTTGATGGTGTGTTGCCATGGCAATGCATCACAACCGGCTGAATCCCGGTAAGTGAAGTGTTGCAGGGGCGTCACGCGATCCCCCGGCATTTAATTTAAAGGCTGTGGGGAAGAGTGCAGGGCCCCTGCAACCGCCCGCGCCCTCCCCAGAAAAATCTCCCACCCTCCAGCTATAGATGATTCAAGTTGCAGCCCAGAAACATAATAGGCATGTACTGTGATTGAATAATCTAATACAGGAGTGGCCAACTGAAGTCCTAAAGGACCACCAACAGGTCAGGTTTTAAGGATATTCCTGCTTCAGCACATGGCTCAGTCAATGACTGAGCAACCTGTGTTGAAGCGGAGATATTCTTAAAACCTGACCTGTTGGTGGCCCTTGAGGACTAGAATAGGCCACACCTGATACCCTGAATGCAAGTCACATGACTGCCTGGCACAGGAACTCTCTCCATAATCTTGTAAAACCGCCGATTAATATACTCTAATCCACTTTTTTTTTTTTTACGGGAATTGTTCCAAAAGGTAATGGACAACATGTAAAGTCCAACACAGATGTAACTGAGCTAAAGCAGATTTTGTAAATAATATTTATGACCAAATGCTTCTCTGTAATTGATTCCTTCATAAATTATGTACAATCCACTCAAAGCCACTGTGGGAATTAATGCACGCAGATTAAATGGAAAGTGAGATCAATCACAAGGTAAATCTAGAGAAAGAAGATCTTCAAATATTTAGAAAAAAAGGAATTCACCCAACCACTTATGCTGCCAGGATGTCTGCAATGTGTTAACTGGCACACTCATTTTAACGTTTGTATCACACAAAAGCGGGAAACTGCAGCAGTCATTAATTGGTTAACCATTTTGTGCCTATACTGTACATGTATGTCAATGTCACACGCATGCACAACTATCTTCTCATTTTAAATCACCTTATCCAATAAAAATTGAACTGAAGTATCTTTAGGCTGTAACCTTCAAACCTCTCAATTCTTCAAAAGGAAACAAAAGAATTTATATTACAGAGGTGAATATTGCCCCCTCCATTCTTGAAGTCCTACATCACATTGCTTTCAGGGTGCCCACAGGCACCTTTGCCAACAAATTCTTTTTATTTAATTATCATACGTCTTTATTATTAGGTTACACACACTTTTTTTTTATTTTTATTTTTAAATTTATAGGCCATACTTTTTCATTGGGCTCTGTACATCGCTCAGCTGGTTACAAAGTATTTTGCTTTGTATTGTATCTACACCGGGATGTACTAATTTTTCTAAGGCAGGAATTATACTCACCGCGCGCGATGGAGCGCGTGCACATGATGCACGCCTGTCGCTTGTGCAAATTTAAACTCCGCGTCAGGAGATGTTCAGGCGACAGGGAGGTGTGGCCGTGAGTGGTTCGCCCTCATTGGCTGACCCAGCCGTTGCACGGGAAAGACTTTCTTTTGTCTTGCCGGGAATCGCGTGTGCCTTCATTGAAATTCATTTGTTCAGGCGCCGCAAGTAAAAAATCGCAGCCTACAATTTTACTATAGGTCACTGAAATAGCTGTTCTTGTAACACTGTCTGTCCTGTACACTTCTTTTTCATTTATGATACCAAAACCTGAATATTTGAGCTTTGAAAGAGGATTATAGAAATGCAGAACTTTGATTATGATTAAATAAGCAGTGTCCCAAGGCTACACTGAACGTGGAACGGATTAATAGTGCTCATAAATGACAGAGGAGAACGAAGATTCTGCAAAAGTGGTCTCCTTGCTTCATTGATTTTTGTATGCTAGATTATTACTTGTTCCCCGACTTCCCCTCCTTTCTTCACACTAAATTACCTTCCACTCTTAAACGTGAGTAAGTAAATTCAAGGACATGCTTCTAAGATTCAGTCTTTATAGATATGAAGAAAAATTACAACTAGATGCCACATACATTTTTCCAAACGCTGTAGATACCAATCTAGGCACAAAGACTGCATTTTTATTTTCTGTAATAAAAATCCATCTATTCATTGGAGCACTTACTGCTCTGCTATTAAGTGGAAAACACCAGTTTCTTTTAGGAATAACCATGGTCACGGACCTGACAAAATGAATGTGACATTTGCCAAGCATCTGCACTATCATTTTTGCTGTTTAAACATGTTTAGTGTCTAGTCCTTTTTCAAGTACAGGAAGGAAGCATTTATTTTTCAGTGTAGTGACAAACAACTCAATCCAGGAACCATTTTCATTGCAGAAAAAGCAAAATACAGGAAAACAAAATAAAATACATTTGCCTCTGGATGGATCTAAAAGATCAAGTAAATGTTCTGCTTCTTTGTGGCCCTTTGAAGGGCCACAGACACAAGCCTGCTGTTAGAGACTAGCGATGAACTAAAAGTCAACATCTCGATAAATCATAAATCCACTCAGAGCTCAAACTCACAAAAAGAAAGGCTAAGTGCTATGGCACTGGTTAAACTTCGGGCAAAGCATTAGAATGGACCAAGAGTAAGGCTTAGCACGGTTTTACTTTAACCAATGTATCCTTGTAATGTCAACTAGAGAGACTAATGGGACAGGAGGCTGGAGCTTGTGACTCCTTTTTGAAAATCGGAATCTGTCCATAAGAAATTGTCTATGTATAGAGTTTGGTACCAGTGTGGTCACATGTCCTTTCTTTACAAATGCCTTTATGCTTTGAGAAACCTTTGTTTCCATTGTGTTTTGTCCTTTACATCTCAACCCCACACACGACATCCTTGTAACTACTTTATCATTTATTATTTCCTTGGTAGGCACAGCTGAAGTACAGGTACAAAGTATGCAATTTATGTTCTGTGATTTATTGCTGTTGCACGGTCAAAATATAACTCTTGGGCATTAAAAAAAGAAGAAGAAAAAAAAAAGTCTTCCCTGTCATTATCTGCAATGACCTTGGATATACGAGAAGTCTATCAACCACCAGATAACCAAATCGACAACATGTTGTCTTGGAGAGATAAGTGGTTTAGATAAGGTAATCGTTTACAATTACATCATAGATGTAATTACAAGAGCTGTAGTAGTCTTTTAAAATAAAGCCATAATTTGCAGATCAGTGACCCATAGCTGATTATTTCCTAAATGTTGATCTTGTGAGTGAGGCCTATAATCTACTAAATTGCCATTGGTATAGACTTCACATTTCCAAAGAGGTTTTACGACTCCAGAGTCCACTGAATTTACATTTTCACAATTGTGTTTCTGCAGTCTATATGCCCTTCTGAGAATGTACTTTTTATTTTTACATTTTCTCCTCTGTGTGAAACCACAAAGTTTAAGACTATCTTTATTTTAAAAAAAATACAAAATAAACCCTTGGTTGCTTCACCAAATTCCCGACCAGGTTAAGGACACAGGGGCTCATTCTATAAAGTGTGACAGCGCCGATTTGACGCTACCACACTTTACGGTCCATATTGAATATCGTCAAGGCTTTTCCCTCGATATATAGTACTTTGTTTGGCATGTAAAAGTACAGCTTCAATTAACCTCTATGGTCAATTAGGAGAAAATGTATCGCTTACGTTTAGCGCGTCTCCCACCAAACCGTATTTCCGGGTCAGGACGGGAGTAATGTCAGAGTTAGGTAGGACTAAATACTACATTATTTCCAGGAATTAACCTCAGAGCTTGGAGAATATTGGATGAATATCATTTCGGCTATAACAAATAACATGCTTTTTACGTGGGTAAAGTCATGTTATTTTCTTTAGTGAATACGGTGTTATTAGTGGGTGTCAACATAGATTATCGCCTCGTAATATAGGCTAATAGCGCCTAGTGCATCTGGGCCAAATACTATCGTTTGTCTCTTTTGCATTTCTTCATAAGGTTTGAATTCTAAAAATGTGATGTCCAAGAAAAAACAATATGCAGAATTAACATTTATACCGAGTCAATATATTGAATCCATGTAAATAGAAGAGATTGTTTCTGCACAACGTTGTTGCTATTCACAAATTGCACAATGTAGCGATCTTGCTTTAAAATCAGTTTTCTGCATATAAAATATAGCAGTTTAATGCGAATTTTAGAAACAATTATTGCATTTTACAATATAAATAAACACTATATTAAATCTGTTTATCATGTACATTTCTACGTCACTTTGATTAATGAAGTTTCTAAATATTTACGTATTATATACTGTAGTGTAAGCAGTCTAAAACCAAGCAACACGTCAGTAGGGTATCAACTGAATGACTTTCTGTATTTTCTGAAAAAAGCCACAGAAAAATGATTATATAATTGCCACGGTGCATATTTTATAAATCAGCATTGGCGTTTTGGGTGGCCATGGTCTGTAATTCTCTGTAAAAAGCAAGTACTGTACTTAAAATGTTTATTGCGTTCAGTATTCCGACTAAATGATCTTTCCCATCAAATACACATTTCTTTTTGGCTTCTTTCAAAATGCAAAACGAATACCCTATTTTATGGCTTTGTTTTTATCAGATGAGAAAACAATGTGTTTCTTCCCATACATTTTAAAGGGCATGATATGATGGACAAGGCGTTCTCTTAAATTCATCGATTTGGTTTCTGTTCTTTAAGGTCTTTAATGTTTGATTGTGGCTGTTGAACTTTTCTCCTATAAAAAGGAACCAAAAGCATACATCCCTTCTAAAATAAATACATTCATATATAAATTTACACAACTTGAAAAACATTTGGCTGACCCAAGAAGAAACAAATATTGTGCCGAGAATGACAGAAGACAGCTCAGCGAAGCAGCGCATGAAATTACCCTGATGAGAAATGCTTCACGTATTGGGCCGAAGACAAAAATAACAGATTGCCTCAGATATAATAAAAATATGATTAATTAAATAATTCAACGACTTGTACTACCGTTGCATGTTCCCATAAAGTATGCACAAATACACAACTGGTGGCAAATAATTTAAGAAACTATAGGAAAAATATGCATTTATACAATAAATGTTTGTAATTCTATAGAAATGTGTGCATGTAGAAACATGCGGGGAATTTGTGCGAGACCAAACCCAAAATACAAATTTAACAAACACTCTTCAGGGCCATGTAGATCAGGGCCCTAAGTAAATATAAGCATGGTGTACTGGGCATCTTTTCGTTCTATCATTATTCTTGTTTAACAAAAATTATGTTTATGATTATAGAACACAAAGACTACGGTCAAATTAAGCTGTCAGCACGATGATAATCTATAATCCCTCCTGTGTATAATCACAGTCATTTCATGAATACGTGCCATTTGCAGCTGTGTCACAACTCTTGACTTAACCAATTCCTTGATTAACATATGGATATAAATCTTGTATTCAGTTTTGTTTCTGTAATTTACCAATGTCTGACATTCTAACTTTTGACATGTTTAACCCCCTCCCCCCAAAGAAAAAACATGGCACTGGAAGGTCATCCAATAAAAAGCACTACAAATAGATCCATATAAATAGGATTTCTGCAAGCAATATATTTCATTAGCAGCAGAGTACTGGGGGGCTTTTCAACCTGCTTACTTCAATTTTTGAATGCATCAAATCCTAAATGAAAGAATATAAACATAAATTAGGGGGAAAAAACAAAACCTCTTACCTGAACTGTGTAGTTTAATGATCGTTCTGTTAGGCTACATTGCGGTTTTTTTTAAGCAAGAAGTTCCCCTTTGAAGGAAGGTGCTTTTTGGTTTGGGTATGGTGCTTTTCTAGTTTTGGAAACATGTGATCACCAAGACTATCATTCTCCAATTAAAATTGAACATTAAACCAGAACTGCCAACACGTAAAAGCTTAGACATTTAGGATGGAAATTAGGGAGATTGCTTTGCACTAGAACAAGGGAAAACATTTTAGGAGAATTGAAATCAGGGGATTTTAAATAATCGAGATATTAATATCGATATTGAACTCTTACAAAAAATAAATAAATAAAAAACTAACAATACATTGTCACCACTTTAATTTAAATGTTATTTTAGATAAAATAGTTATCATTTCTAGAATACCCGTTTCAAAAACTCTGTACACGATCATTTAACATATGAAGAACTGTAAATGCTGGACCCCTAAAAAGTATCACAACCTACGATACATCTACATTTCTCACAGACCAACCGAACTTGTTTACCCATGTAATGTAGTTCAAAATCTGTGGGCACCTCTGCACTGTTTGCAGTCCAAAGCATATGGCCTATAGAAGGAATGGCCAACTCCAGCCCTCAAGTGCCACCAACAGGCCAGGTATTAGGGATATCCATTGTAGAATCCAGAGACTAATAGTCCCAAGCAAGAGCTGCACAGCTTGAGCAGACTCCTGGTATCCCTGGCCACCATAACATGTCCATATATTCAATATTCTTGAAATAATACAGGATGAGGTATGGGTGAGAAAAGTCACTTATTATAGACCTGGTTATTATGCACAGTGTTCCCTCTGATAAACAATCACAGTCCAGCAATAGAAACAGCAGAAAACGGAGGGTCTTGGCAGTATACACTGAACACGAGGGGAGGAGGGGAGCTCTCCATGTTCCTGTACTGCAGAACATTTCACCCCTAGTATGTTAGGGATATCCTAGTTTCCGAACAGGTGGCTCAGTCATTTTGACTGAGCCACCTGTACTGAAGCAGGCATATCCTTAAAACCTCACCTGTTGGTGGCACTTGAGGACTGGAGTTGGCTGCCCCATCTCTATGGAAAATAATTTCAGAGTCACTTGATGCCTCAGGAAACAATGCAAACTTTTCCACCACTGAGCACAACCAAAAACAAAACACATCGCAAATTGTAGTTTGAACACACAGTCTGAAAGCATGTGCACTATATGGTTCTGGTTAAAGCTACAGCTCTGCTTTAAACATTCTCCGATACAAAAGAGATATTGCGTGTAACAAACTTCCAAATATCCGAAGCTCATATTTGGAGAACCCAGAACAAAAACAAAAAACAGTGAAACACTCGATCCCAATAATTGTGGATGCCAACCCAAAACTTAAAGGACAAATAATGGGCATATGTTGTACTATTATACAGTGGAGAATGATCATTTTAAGGAGGGTGAAATAGACTCCCTCGCTTTCTCCAAGGGGCAGTAGAATGATGTATTGGAAGTATATAGAAATAGTTGACATGCATCACATAGTCCGTTTCAAAGCATTTAAAATGTAAGAATGAAAGGTTTTTTTTTTTTTTTTAACCAGACTGGAACCAGGGTATCCTCGGAGCAGAAAAGTTACTTTCAGGCGCAGGGACCCTCCGTTAAGCAAGCTATTTACCTGTGAAGTTACCGGCTTAACTTTCTGGTTTCTGCCGTGAATTTCAAGGACTGTCCAATAGGAAGTCAGAAAGGATGACAACAGGACTTCCTATTGGCTTGCATGACCCACACGATTTGAACTGCCTTTTTGTTTCCCGTACAGAAACACCAGGAATTTCACCAGCAAGTACCTCTGGAACCAGGGGGTCCGCGGAGCTAAAAATAACACCGTTACACTCTGCAAGATTCCCTGGTTTAAAACCGGATAAAAGGATATGGTACAGATGTCCTAAATGCCTACACAATGTTGAAAGTATGGCAATTGGTTTATCTTTTTAGATACATGGAAAATTAAATGACTTCAGATTAAGTTGCTTCTGACCTTTCTACCAATTTCTTTCTGGCTTTCTGAAATGCTCTTAAACTCATTTGCCAATGTAGGGTTTTTATACCTTTTACGGGACCAACATGAAAGTTTTTCATAGGTTAAATTATAGAGTACAGAGCTTTCAGAACGTCACGCGTTTCTAAAAGAGATCAGATTTATTCAGATAAAAAGGAACGTTTCTACTTCCTGGTAGAAAGATTGTGATAATTCATCTTTATATTGCATGTACTTGACGTCAAATGTTTTCTTTACTTATTTCAGTTATTAGAGTTCTTCTTCCTAGGGCGTTTAAACAGTTTAACAAAGTTGGGGGAACTGCAGAGATGTCTTTTAAAAAAATAAAATAAAGAGTGGATACAAAACAGCTATGTCCTTTGCTTTCACAGACTGAAAATATTCCATGTTCTCTCCACAGGCCCATCACTTGTTACATACTTTGCAATTAAATAGATTTTGGAGTTATGTCGATTTATCGAGTTATTAACACATGGGTGTGGCAAAAAATAAATAAAAAACTTTTGCCGATTTCTAAAATATATTTTGGCGAGTTTGCGCACGTATGTAACAGAAGCATCTTTTTCATGTGTGCCACTGGCAGACAAGTTATCAAAATAGGTGAAACAGCATATGTAATATATGCAATAGTAGATTTTTGTCACGTTTCATTTACTAGAACATTCCTACAGCAGAATCAACTCCTTTATAAACAACCTAAAAAATATGGTTTGAAGGCAGGCCATTTTCTACTTGGGAGACAGGCAGTTTCAATCTTGGATTTGTAATGTCATACTGTACATTAACCACAGAAGTGAGGCAAGATCACTTACTTGGGTGTGTGGATATTTATTTTTTAACGCAAAGCAAAGATTAAAAAAAAATCAACATCCTAGTCTCTACCCAACATAGATGTTGCCGTGCCGATTGTGTAGTTGTTCTCATCTAAAGACTTACTGCTGTTGAGCAGTATTATTATACAAAGCACCATTTTAATTTTTAAAGTTGTATAACTTTACCATGAACCTAAAAAAGCTGCTTTCAACTCAAAACCCCTGATACATTAGGTAAGCCAGGCACACCACACATGCTCAAAGACCTATGTAAAGATACAACTCTTATTTATTTATTCTCACCATCAGAGAAACTTCCATGCATAGACAATGCTGATAGAGGAGAAATATTTTGTTTTATATTGTTCTAGATTGGTAGAAGAGATCTATTCTGTGGCCGTCAAGCAGAAAGGGAGGGGGAGGGGGACAGAATGGAAAGAGCAACATTTAATAGCTTGTTAGACAGGAGTTAATTAGGGTTAATCTTTATGGTTTCAGAGGCAAAATTATATTTAAATCAACATGGAAAATTCGGCCATGGGTATCAATTTTATGGGCCTCAGTCCCAAAATCACTTACATTTTTTTGTTTCTTCAAAATCCAATATGCACAGCGTGAAACCTTGAAGTAAAGAAGAAAACTGAAATTGGAAGCTACAGCTTGCTGTAGGCAGTGTGGGTAAACAGTGTATTCCTGTGATGGCAACATGTGGCAAGTCTTCTTAAGAAGCCACAAACTACAACTTTGAAAACCATAAATGAAAAATGAGTTATGGCAATTGAAAACATGATGTTAATATCATTACATATTACTAACAAAATGCCACACAATTTCTGCAGCCAATACAGTTTCCAAATAAACGCTTAGAGTTGTTTTTTTCTTGGTTTCAATATTACTTAACACACAAAATGTGTTTTGGAAAGAACACTCAGGCAAGAAGCTCTTGCTGTGGATACACAGAAGAACTTAACTAAAAAGATAAGACAGGATGCTTGCTGCTTGACAAATTTGTCAATCTTAACGAGAGATCACATAGCATGTAATGTCTTCAACCATTTTAGAATGTTTGTTTCTGATTAAAATCTGCATAGTACATTAGAGAATATTAGATCATAGCTAATCTAGGTAAAATTATTAAACTAGAATGTATGACGCCTCAATTATGAAAAATGGTCTTTGTTTTGAGTTCTCAGAATTGCCCCCAAATTATTTTACATTGACATTTCTCGAATACGACTTCAGGATTTCACAATGAAATGAACAAGGAAAAGTAAAAGATAATGACATATTTAATGGGAGTCGGAAGCAATGTACTCTTTCACCGAGCTGAAAGCATAGGAGTTCAAGGTTACCGGTGAACAAGACAGAGATATAACTTACACAGCAGCTGCTCAGTCATAATCTGCTTTGATCATAATACCTATAAAAGAACACACCTTTGAAAAGGTATTATGCAAAGCCTCAAAGGCCTTTAAAGACTTGTGGTCTAAGAAACATTAAGAGCAGGGTGTGTGTGTTTTTTCTTGGGAACAGAATTTTGTGAGGACCTTTACAAGCTGTGGAAATTCAGCAGGCATTTGGGAGAACTCCTACTCACATTCCTTCACTCGGCTCAGAACCGTCAAACAATAAGAGTTTGTTTAGAAGAAGCAAACAGCACTAAACATAATAAGCGAAAAACAAAAACGTAGAGTTCAAATCACAAAACAGATCTGTTTTCTATAAAAAGTGTCTGTACACGCCCTGAAACTGCTAACAGTAAATTAGCCAGATCTCTCCCAGGAACTAGCTTTGCCATGTTTACAAGCATTTTTGAGCTTGCAGAATAGAAAGGAGAAAGCTTATATCGGCGTCAATCTCTATTAACTCAGAAATGTACCAAACTCAAACATGTATCGTAAGCCACTTTAAGCAGTACATAATATTGTACGAGGC
Source organism: Ascaphus truei (assembly GCF_040206685.1). Taxonomy (NCBI): domain Eukaryota; kingdom Metazoa; phylum Chordata; class Amphibia; order Anura; family Ascaphidae; genus Ascaphus; species Ascaphus truei. Next base: position 49,738,214 of record NC_134491.1, on the reverse strand, counting down.
GTCAATGAGGATTATAGGCTAAACAGGAGGGTATTATACAAATGCTACATGACCAAATTCCAGGTGTAATTGTTCGTAATACCCTTAATTGTAGGCACCTCGCCAATCAGCCGCAGCATTTCTCCCACTCAGGTAGCAGCTGTGTCCACAGACCACCCCCTCTTAGGAGTTTGAATCAAGGCTGCCTCCAGAGCTGAAAACAATATTTTTAGCTTCAAGGGCCCCGAAGTTCCCAAGAGTCTAAGCGGTTTAGGTGCTGGTGTTTTTCTTCCCCTTAGGGAAATAAAAATGGCCCCCAAATCTAACAGGTCAACAAGATGCCTTAACGTCATCGTATGAGGGAACACCAGTAATGAATTTGGTAATGGTCTAAAAAGGCCAAAAATGCTTTCAGTAATGTTGCTCTCCTACATCTCCCTCTTGCACCACCATATTGTTCCTGTAAAGCACGCAGGATGGGAAGGAACAATGTGGTTCAGGTTATGAAAAGTAGGCCTATTCGAACACTTGGAAAACAAACAATTTCAGACTTGGCAGGAAATATAATTTACACATGCATGCCAAAGCATGTCTATACTAGGGCAAGAAAAAGGTGTAAATGCATATTTAGATAATGTTGTCATTACTATAAACAAAAACAAAAAAAATGTTCTGCTCACCACAACAAACGTCTAATGCTGTGGATAAGGTTCTAGCAAACCCCTTATAATACACCAATTCCAAATGTATACATGACAAACCTATATATAGAAGGGTTACTATTGTTGCACAAGTGGAAAAATAAAATCAACATGTTGCTCGTTGAGTTGTGTAGCTCACGAGAGGTGTGCGGCTTCCCACCGTCGCGCCTTTTACACGAAGTGGGAGCAGTCAGATGGGAAATAACCAATCCACTTGGCACCGTGATGCTTAAAAGGCACATGCAACACGTATAGAGCACGCATTGCACAGCCCGTAAAGTGCGCTGTGAAAGATGCAACTAGCTGCATTTAAGGGCATTCCACAGGGAATCAACACCTGTGCAGGCCAATGCTTTCTCCCCATGCATCCTTACTGGAGCTGCATCCTAATTGATCTGGCTATATTGGGCCACGAAGTGGCTTTGGCGAGTTCACCCAGATTGGTGATGCTGAATGGGTAGAGGGGATATTCATGGGAAAAATTAATGTGTGTACTCACCTCAACTTGGGTTTGGCTCTGTATTTGTTTTTAATTTTTCAATTTTATGTAGAAATGTTGTATTTTATAATATATATGACTAAAATGGGAAAGTGTGTTTCTCGAGAATAGGATTTAGATTTGTGGGATGGTCAACTTAAATCGTTACATAAAAAAAATATATCTTTACACAAAATTAATTAAATAAATAAATAAATGGTCTTTAAGAATTTTATTAAAAATTTTTTTTTTTTAAACAAATACAGCATCAGAAAGTAATCTTGCAGTACTCCCCGAAAGAGACTTGGGATGTTGAGTTTAGTTTTCTGTGCCAAATCTGGCGGGACGTACCAACAGTTACAAGATTAAGCATGGCAGTGCACGGCCAGCAGAATAATATGCATGGGAATAAAAAAAATATGGAAAAAACAAGCTCATTAACCTATGGTTAAAATGACAAACTATCCCCCATTAGGGGGCACGTCTATTTTCACATTGACGGCTTTTGTGTTATTGATGTAGCTCACCTGAAGTTGTGAACTTTAAATGTGGCTCATGTGAAAAGGTTGGGGACTGCTGCTCTAGCTATTTACTAGGCGAGGGCAGGATGTAGGGGGGTACCTTTGTTATATGCCATTGCCATTAATTAAAAGGAGTCTAGTCAGTTTATGAAAGTACAATGACTTGAGAACTTGTGGGGGCGGGACTAGTGGATTGTGTGGAGAGCCTCGCCAGCACCAAGACGTGCGTGGAAGTGTGGGCAGGGTCTGATCGCAGAGACACGCCGGCTGACTGGAGTTACCTTGCAGTTTATAAAGAGAAAGGGTGTCTTGTGGCGCTAATTAAAAATCAGGTGGAAAGGGGAAAACAGGGAATAACTAAAAACGGGGAACAAATGGGAAAAACAGTGGCAGGAAAAATGCATTCTGCTTGGTGAGAAAACCAATTAGTGCTTGTTTAAATGTGCAAACATGTGAAGGGTTAAACTCCGTCAGATAAAAATTTAGAACATTTTATCAAAACATATGTTTAATAAAAGGTTAATAATTAATAAAATCAATATGGAACTTTCCCTCACAAAAGTCTCTTCTGTATATGTGCAAATCTTTTTAGATGATCATTAATATTTGAAAGGTTTTGCAATACTTTACAATTGAAATTTCTACTCCCTGCACCAACGGACAGTAACTTTAAATTGTATAGTATTGCAATACCTTTCAAATGTCCAGTTTTGGTTGGAAAGTCCTCTCGACTGTTTCTTATATATCTGCCTTGATTTTCTTGTCAAGTACAGGAAGAAGTGTTCCTGTAGCGTTTGCCAGTTATGTTTTCTTGGGCCATGTCACTTAACAAAGACGTTTCGATGCTCCAAGTTGCCAAGTTGCTCACATCTCTCTTAATGTGAAGTAGGGATACAGTGGTTGTGTGGCGTTACTTAGATGTCTCACGGTCAGCAGCCACTGGCCAGAGTAGCCCGGAGCACCTCTTTTCAAGCACCCTTGCTGTTTATGACCGTCTTATCGCGGCTCGTGATTGTGCTACTTTACCCTGCGGCGGGAGATTTTTGTACTTGTTTGGGTTTGCTGAAGGTGGTGTAGTTTGGATCTCCAGAGGAGCTGCAATCCCTAGAGGCAATCCAACACAGGGAATATGCTATACAATCTAAAGAATTTTCCAAAAGCTAGAGGTCTTGGCTCTGGATCTTATCATTTATTGTTTGCATGTACAAGTATTAATCCCACTGGGGGATTTTGGGTGATGGTATTTAAAGATCATACTATAGAATTGCAAAAGAATGAGATTAATATTTTTGTTGCTCAAGATTACATGCTGTGCTTTGGTTTATGGAAAAAGCACCAGAGCTCTCCTGAGTGTAGTCAGTGTGGGGGTTTTCCAGTGTTTTGTCGTCCTACATTTTTTTAAACTTTTTTTTTTTTAAATCTACATGTCTATGTAAAGGATGGAAAAAGCTGCATCCTACGTCCCTGTGGGATCATTTTCTGAGTCAAATATTTTTCCACAGTCCTAATATTCCACCATTAATTTACTTTTTTTAGACAATAATCCTCTTACCAGTTGTAGCCCTGGTAAGAATTCTTTATCGTGTGGTGCCAAATTCCTGCCCTTATCAGATGTTTGTTCTACAAAGTTTTGTTCACATTCAGAGAGCCATGCACGTTCTTCGCCCTGCAACTTAAAAATATAGTTAGACTCAATGGCTACAATATTAGACAAAAATACATCCACATTTAATACAAGCTCTTGGAGACCTCAGTCGCTTTCTTATTCAAATGTAATAAAGCCAGTCTTCTTTCAATGCGGATGGTGCCGACTTCACCTTACCCAACTACCCTTTGGGCGAATTCAAATGCGTAAGTTCAGAGCGTTTTAATATTCCAAAATGTAGCAACAGCAACATACTGGAACACCCCATTTATACAAATGACTGTACAATGGAGAACACCACTTTCTACTTTTCTGCAACACCTTTAAAAAGAGCAAAGATGCTTTCTGTAATACTACTCTACTACTTTCCCCTCTTGGACCACAAAGATACTTTCTGTGCAGCATGCTTCACAGGAAGTAAGAATCCCATTGTACGGGTTAGGAAATGTACTGTAACTAAAAGAACACACTTGACGAAGGGGATCAATTTTAGGTCTCACAGGAAGTATAATGGACTCAAACATGAAAAGTAAATTCATATATAGGTAATGTTCTTTGGTCAAGCAATAATCATAAATTTTTTTTGTTTTTTTAATCCTCCAGTAGATGCCCTGGGATTGTGTTTTTAGGTGCAAAAAAAAAAAAACCATTGAATGTGCTCATACAATACAAAATATTTAAAGTCTATGGATTCTTAATCTTTTGTGAGGTCCAGTTACAAAATAATTCCCAGAAAAAAATGATGACAAAACTAAGACATTTTACTACCAGAACAGCCTGGAGTATATTGCAAAGTAACAATCTAGCTAAGGGGAGGGCAACTGCAGTCCTAACTCTCCACCCCCCCCCCCCCAACCCCCAACAGGTCAGGATATCACTGCTTCAGCACAGGTGATGCAGTCTCCGACTGAGACACCTCTGCAGAAGCTGGGATATCCTTAAAACCTGACCTGTGGGTGGCCCTTGAGGACTGGAGTTGCCCACCCATGAGCTAGCTAGCTGCTGCACAGCAATGTATTACTGGCCCCTTTGCTCTCAAAGATTAGTTATTTTACTTGCCTTAGTGATACTCGAAACATTACATGGGCTGTAATGTTTATGATCGCTCAGGCACTGAAGATGCTCAGATAACAGTGTATACTAATAATTCACAAATAACTATGGATTAGTCTACCAAACTGCCATCAGTTACGTTTCCCTGAAGACGTCCAACACAAAACGATGCAGTCTATTTTTAGTAGCTCAGGAACCTCTGTATTGATGGTGGGGTGTGGGTGGGGGGAGGGGGGGTGGGGAGAGAGAAATAGATGATAGAGAACTACAGTAATTTATTGCATGTTCCTGCATACATAAGGACTTTATAACCAGCTCTTGACAACTTCAGAATGCACTAAAATAAACATGGCTCCAACACAAATATTTGCCTTGGAATTCATGGTTTAACATTACCACTTCATTAAGATGATCTGTGCTAAGATATTTTATTCCTACTTGGGATCATTATATGCACCACAAAAAACACATTCATCATTTTGCAGTAATGGAAAGAACACAGAGAAAAGTTCTATTTTCTTGGTTCCCAAGTGGTAATGATAAAGCTGAACAAACATTTCCCCCCTCATTTCATTTTACACTTTGTACGTGTACAAGAAAAATAAAATATGGAATACTTAGCAGGGGTCTCTGTGTTTAACCTACATTTGGCAATCTGCTTTCAAACAAACAAAGCAGGGGGGTGAAAGTAACACTGATTAGGTGCTCATTTGAATGTCACTACCCAGAGTTCTCATCTGCAGCTGTAGGACATATGACGATTGGGTGGATGGAGCAGGCTTAACCCCTTGAGTGCCAGAGAACCGCAGCCCCTTTAACACTTGCAATCATGTGATCGCTCTCTGAAGCGGTCATGTAATTGCTCCATCATGGATGACGAAACAGGGAGTCATCATCCCCTTCAGGGGAGTCATCACTGCAGAGATCAGGTCCTAGGGCATTCATCATCATAATCATGTGGGAAGAAGGGGAGTGTCCGGAGTCAAGACCAGGAACCTCCTGTTTCCAGAGATACTTACATCGGAAAGGGCTGCAGGTAGCAGTCCCAGCTGGGAACAGTTAATGTCTACAAAAGGTCCCGTGGGTCAAAAGGAAGCGGCAACATCATCCCTTTGAACTGCAATGAGATACCAGCGGGTCCTCAGAGCTGAAATTAACCCACTTCTGTTCCGGGACCCCCTGCTTCCCTCCTAGAGTGCAAACTTTTTTTTTATTTTTTAAAGACAATGCTCCTTTAAAGACTCATGGAAGACATGCAAACAGAGTCTTGGGTATTTCATCTTTGTTGTACTTTGTCCGGCGGAGGGTGTTCACATTTAGCATGCCAATAAGAAAAGAAAAAAAAGATTTATTTTCCTATGAAAAACAAACTGCTGCTTTAGTCTAGGGCCGCGTTTATAGCGGCAGCGAAGGCACGCGCGGCGGAAACAAACCTGTTCTCATAGAGGGCGCGATTCTCAGAAAGAAACCATTTGGTCTTTGCCTCGCGACGGCCGGGTTACGTGCGCCAATGGGGGCGAACCGCTCATGTGACATCACGGTCACGACTCCGCGCCACATCTGACCTCAGGGCAGGTTTCGCGTGAGCGACAGGCGCGCGTGATGTCACGCATTGTCGTGCGCGGCCACTATAAAACGTAGACTTAGAAAAGATGTAGCCCATTTGTCTCAAAAGCTTCATGTAAATTCACAGCTTACTTTATAGGGTGAACTGTATGACAAAACTCTGCTTTGACAAAATAAGATGCAAACAGAAAGGCTGTCCTGAAAGTAACTAATTTCACATATTCAAGTATTCCACATATCAACGACTTGACTATGCCCTCTCCTTGTATACGAAAAGAGAACATATTCAATAGTTCTAGCCTGGATCTGGTCTCTTGAAGTTTATTCGGATGAATGAATTCATTTTGCTACTATCTTCAACACAGTTTGAAGTTACTGCTCTCAGCTTGTATGCCTCTCCATTACAGAGCTAAAGGGCTTACAACTTCACTTCTGTACATGGTTACGAAAGTAAGTGTTTATGCTTTGCACAAAAAAAAAAAAAAACATAGAATTTGTGAAATCAGCTTTCGTTTTATCTGCATCATGGGACACCAGGCGATTTACAACCAAATTGCAAGCACCAGACAGAACAAGAAGGTTAAATAAACAAGGTTTATTTCAGCAGAGGCCAACAGGGAGCAACACAAATGCTTAAAATGGTCATAAATTTACCAAGATCAGGGGTTATGGGGGAATCCTAGCTTACATGGGGGCTAGGCGCTGCCAGAACGAGCTTACCCAGGATGCCTCCACAATCCATCCATCTCAAGGATTTCACAATTGCAAGGGAACACCCCCTATCTGATTACTATTCTTATTTCGAGCTAATCAACACCGAGACTAACCACAAATGACTCTGGAACTCTGATCGGCATTGGCTTACATAGAACCCCAGCCTCCATCTGAAAGTATGGAAAACCAGGAGCCAAAAGAAATGATCTTCGCTGAGCCAGAGGCGAAGTGGCTCATCCTGGATGGACCAATCAAGACTGGGGGCTTGTACAGTGCTGTAAGACGTCCCCAAGGAGTTTGGGCCTCAGGGAGAGGGAAACATCAACTGGCCAATAGGGAGCGAGCCGACGGAGCTAGGACACAGGCACCATTGCCCAGTTTCAGCTCAATACCTCCCGCAGGGCGAGACACCTCACTTCCCTTGTCTCAACACTGCACCTGGCCCAATACATTAGATAGACCCTAGATTAATTGTATGCTTTTCTCGCCAAGTGAATCAGGGGCCCAACATGCAATTAAATCGCACAGAAAATATAGTGAATCCCAAACTCTAAATAAACGGTCTACAGATGGCTAATAGAGGTAACCCATTAACAGCGCTCGCAGCCACTGTCTGAGAAAGATGGCTACTCTGACAATACCCGTGTCGCTATCTTGACAGGTAGGGGCAACCAGTGGGCTTAACCTTTAAATATAGCAAGTCAGGCTGCCCCTATCGTCCCAATCTGGTTTTAATATTTTATACACACACACACACACACACACACACTAGTTTACTGTCACATTTGTGTATACGTCAAAACGGTAGCCCGTGCCTCACATTCAAAGCAGCACCATGAAGAAACTCCAAATGTTTCACGTCCTCATCACAGAAACGCTCAAAATGTGCATGTTAAGTTTGCATCATTTATAAACCGACATGGATAATTGCACATTATTCCCAATTACAATTTACTATTTTATTGCATAGCAATTAAAGACGCAACAAAGTTTATGTTAACCATTTATGTAAATGGCATAAAAGTTACTTTTCTTGCATACACTTTTTTTTTTAATGGTGTTTATTGCCGAGAAAACTATTTATAAGAGCAGAAATATCCAAGCAAAAGTCATTTTTATTCCAGGAAAACATACCACGTTTCTTCATCCTTAATGTTTATACTCTGGGCACACGTGTGAAGTTATTGTGCTAGAACAGGAGTATTTACTAGGAATAGAATTCCTGCTGCACATAAAAGAACATCCCCTGCACACAGTGCATCACATAATTCACAGCTCTCCACTGTACGCACAATTTTTGTGAATAAATAATACACATTGAATGCAGGAGACTCTGCATTAGGCCGAGTCCATAGACGGACAGGCCGTGCTGAGGCGTGCGGGCGCTCCGCGCTGAGCCCCTGCATCCTCAATGAGGATGCCTTGAGAGGGGGCTCACGCGAGCGTCCACAGGCGTGCTGACGAGTTGGAGGTTTCAGCCGAGCACCAAGCTGTTTTTCAGCGCGCTGTCGGCTGAAAACCTCCAATCACAGCACAGCAGCGTCAACGTCACGGCGCCGTAAGGTCGGCGCCGTGACATTGAAGTCAGTGCGACGCGGGCGATTGGCCCAGCGACGTCACTGCCCCGCCTCCAACCACCTCCCCCCGCGCACGCTGGCTCGCCTGCAAGTCCGTGCAATTGCGCTGACTGAAGCAGGCGAGCCTCAGCGTTAGCGCGCCTCCGCTCTCCCCACACCTCTATGGCCCGGGCCTTAGCCAAAGTGGCAACACAGTTTACATTTTTTGTGTTAGTTTTAGTAGATGTGGCAGTTGCTTTGCTTGAAGGAAATGCAATTACCTAAACTGCCAATCGATCCGGTCTCCCATGATCGATCGGCAAATATCCTGCATCCCCGGGTTCGTGCTATAGCCGCCTATTTCAAAAGAGGAAGTGCTGTGCCTATATAAATGGTTGCTATAGCAACTCAAGGATGCCAATACATTAAAAAAAACAACTCATTAAAAAGGACAGTGGAGGGGAAAAAACGCAGTGCCATCCAATACTACACAAGTATTTAAAAAAAAAACCAAAAAACACAGGCTTTTAAATGTACGCTTAATACATTAAAAAAAATAAGTATAAAAAAGATGTTTTTTGTATTATCCAACACTATACAACTGATTTATTAAAAAATTATGTTTTGAATGCATTGTATGTTAAACATCTGAACTATAACTTGCAAGGTTTAAGTAACCTCGGCTCCCGAGACCTTAGGTTTTAAATGAATGATGGGTCTGCCATATCAGGGTTTTTTCTGTACCAGCAAACACAAAAGGAGTCTTTGTAGCTGAAGGTAAAGCGTTCATGTCAACATTATATCGGGTTCATGTAAACTAAAATTTCGGCAGGGATTGCATTTGTAGGAATTACTCAAAAAAGCCGGAAACTTTTAGATGTATAAAAGCACATCCTGAAAGGTTCTGCATATAATTTTACACCAATGAAGAACTTTCTTGATCATTTAAAAATAGAATAACGTGCAATACGGCAAATCATGCAACCAAACCACAGATGCGGATTATGCATTGTTCCTACTTTATAGTAATCTGCATACTCTTTGGATTCTTGAATAGACAATACCCCGAATAAGAAGGGCGCAAAGGCTTACATGAGAAGCAAAAAAAAAAAAAAAAAAAAGTTCCCTGATCAAAAAGCAATTTAAAAAGAATTCTGCATGGTCTACATGTTTTGTAGATTTGCTATTATAATGCAGATATTTTTCGCTGGCCACCAGAGAAAAATCAAAGCATTTTTTATATATTAAAAAAAGTGTTTTTAAAAACAACTTTTTTGATGGTCACTCAAAGTTAATTATTTTTACTCCTTGCAACACAAGAAAGAGTGACTATTGTCAAGTCCAAATTTAGGATGCGATTTAAAGTTTATTAAAAAACAAAAAAAGGTGGAGTCACCATGGTTCATGAGAGATGGGGCCTACCTTAGAGGCCTGTGGTGTTGAAATCACGTGCACCGTGCTGGCTCTGACTCCATTAGATTTGGGCCGTTTGTACAGTGCAAATCTGCTTTTCCTTCTTCCTCTGTCACCATTTGGGAGACAGCCATTGTACCTACAAAAATAAACACAGCTATCATTTCAAGCATGCACACAAATATCAGACAATATAGCTCTTCATTTAACACACACACACACTTTTTTTTTTTTTTAAAAAGCACACCTTTGGAAGCCATGTTGTGGGAAAAAAATAATAATACTGACAACCAGTCTATGGCTTTTGTTAGTACATCATAAATGCATTCGCCCCACTCGCTAGAAAACATTTACCGGTGCAATGCCATACCGTTTGACTATATAACCATGTATTGTTGTAACTCTGTGCCCAGGACATACTTGAAAACGAGAGGTAACTCCATGTATTACTTCCTGGTAACACATTTTTACAAATAAAACACTGGGCCGAAGTGAAATCATGAGAGTTTTTGGCCGTTCGCAGCTTTGAAGCATTCTGAATTCCACCCACCCCCCTTAAATAGGTTAAAACTAGGTGAATTAGTGGGTGCGGGAGGGGGGGGGAGAAGAGTTGACATTTTTTAAAGTATTCAGTATTCAAAATGATATATTTTTAATAATATCCAAACTGTTTAAACATTGTACTTTAAAGTTTGAAAGGGAGGCACTTGTGTGTAGAGTGGGCGTTCAAACTCTTAATCCTATCAAACCATTAGTTCACTCTGGATTGCTAAGAAAGTGAAACTAGCTTTATAAACCTATAATTTTAAGGCAATTGTGGATGCACTAAAAAGAAGGTTACATCACAGAGGCGTAAGAACAATCCCCACACCACTCAAAAGTTTTACAAAAATTCTAGTTGGCGTCGAAGTACAGTACATGTTTTGACCATATATGCATGCGGCCCATCTTGCCTATGTATATAATAGGTATATCGGTAGATTACCTTATACGAGATATGACTAGCCAACCTATAATAGGTGATATAACACAGAATATTAAAGACTGTAGAACATAATAGATAAAGCCATTAAAAGCCCAAAGTGGCCAGCAAGTCCCTGTCCATGACTAGCTGTCACATGGGTTACTGAAGACTTAATATTTGCTCATATGAATGTTATGCTTTTTCTATTTTGTGTAAGCAGTTTTATATCAACCTTTGTAGTGCCAAAGTCCAGCAGCACCTACGTATATAGGTCATCAGATTTCCAAGATCACAACCATATGATGGCAGCACCCAGTCCCCTACCATTTCGATCTGGCTGCCACTTAGCACAATCAACTCCTACAAAATATTACAATCTGGTACCGCACAAGGACCCCAACGTGCGGAATGGAACATTTCGCTGAAGTCGTTTGGCCAAGACCGAAACACCGCCAGCGATCCACCACCAGAACACTTTGCCGCAAAGTCCACTCCTGCGGCCCGACTGCCGCTGCATGTCCCGACCACCTGCTCTGACAACTACATGTTTAAATGTCCCGCGCAGGACATTTGCAGATGGCGCGTCGGAGCGGCCTGTCTAGGCAGTATAGCCGGTCCGCGTGGGACATTTAAACATCCAGTTGTTGGAGCAGGTGCGATTGGGACATGCAGCGTAGTCGGTCGCAGGAGCTCGACATGGCGGCGAAGTGTCCCACGGCTAAATATTCCAGCTACGTTTTGGTAGCGGCTAAACGTCCTAGACCGCAACGTGCCAGGCCCCATTTGGTGCTCGAAGGCATTACTTTAAAATGCATTGGTTGTGTCAGGCATCACGTGTTAACATTTTCTACCATAGGGTTTTGACAGAAATCCTACTACAGAAATTTGCGATATCTCCCACCCCTCCCCAATTGCCATCACTAGCACTGATTGGTGTCAATTTCTAAGAGTTATCACTTTGTATTGCTAACATTTACCAGTTACAGTGGTAATTTGATATATTACAGAGATCACAATTTTGTATCTATTTTATTAGCGTCAAATTTTAACACTTATTTTGACATTTAGTGAATCTGGCTCACCGTCTGCTAAAACAAGAGAAAGTAATTTTAATAAGTATTAAACCATGGCAAGTGATTTGATACTGCTTTTGTACAGTACATAGAAATCTTGAGTAGACGGTCTCATACACGTCTTTTGCCCAAGTGGGAACTGACCAGTCTTGTTTTACCTGAAACAGAAAAAAAAAATATATATACCGTGGTAACCCTAGAAGCTTTTTCCCCCCTCAAGCTTCTAGGGTTACCACGGTAACCTTTGGATGGCAATGGGCTCTGGAAAGAGTTTAAATTTAACCTCCTGGACACTGAATATATACATGCCTACATATCAGAACAAAGCAGATTTAAAATATATCTATATCTATATATTTTTTTCTTCTTTAAAACCTTGGAAAGGCTAAGAGGAGATCTTAAGGCAAGTTAAAAAAATAAAAAATAAAGCTCCCATACCAAGAAATTGGCAGTGTGGATTTGCTTTAACATGGGGGGGTGGAAGAGGGTGAATCGTCAATTAGTTTTCTGCATCACTATCAGAGAACACAAATGGCAAGCAATTGCAATAAAAACCAATAGGGAATTTCTGTACTTGTTTTAAGGATCCCTTTAACGATTCACAATTAACTACGGCTTCAGTGTGTTTTAATTACACATGGACAAGGCTTGAAAAATACCAAATTCACTGGTCACAGGGAGAAAGAAGAACAAAAACACCTCCGCGTATTCTGAGGCCTGGCCATCTAAATGATGAAACTTCATAAATGGATTTATGGAATTCCATACTGCTGCTCTGAATAGCTCTAGAGAAGCTTGTGCCTTTGCCACCCAAGTAGTAGCCATGGTTCTGGTGACATGTGCTTTTAGTGCTTCTGGAGCCTGCCTACCATGCATAATGTAAGACTTTTTGATGGCTGCCATAATCCATTGACAGAGTAGCCTTTGAAGGCGCTTGTCCTTTTCTTTTCCCTACAGGAACAGACTGTCCCGACTTTCTGAACGGTTCTGTTCTGGACAGATATACCTTTAGACAGTAACATCTAATGATTGTAAAAAGTTGCTCTTTAACATTTGCTTGATATGGAAACAATAAAAGAATAATTTCCTGTTTTAAAGGTAAAAAAAAAAAAATTATACTACTTTGACAAAAACAGAAGTACTGGCCCAAGTACTTCTTTATCTTGATGGAGTTCACTTATTCTACGGACTGATGTATTTGCTACCAATAAAATAGTTTTCAACGTTGGGTTTGTAAGCGAGACGTGCGAGTGGTTCAAACACTGCATTTGTGAGCGCCTGTAAAACTAGAGGCAAATTCCAAGGAGGAAACTTGAGGTTTCATTCCGCGAATTGCTTGGACAACGTGTTATTAAATCCAGAATGGCCAAACAGCAGATGTGCCAGACTGACTATATGACAACGCTACCACACACCCAAAGAATGGAGGCGCTGCCACACTAATATAATCCCGTGAAAGTGGATAAACAGATGCAGGTGATAGATACTGGGTATATGATACGATCAACACCTCTGGTGAGGACTTCCAAAAGTCCTCAAATGTCAACGTATACTAATTCGAAATCCAGAAGGAGCAGGATTACCCCAGAAAAGAAAAACACAATAGTGTACACTGTGTATTGTAAATGTGGAAATAGTGTCACTGAACTTGGCTCTTATGTCAGCCCACTTACAAGAAAAAGGATAATTCAAACTCATCCAATCAGTGGCTGTGCTTTGTCTTCCTTAGTGCGGTTTGTATTTCTCCTGATCCCAGGGTTATGTCAGTTTAAGTATAGTTATATTCCTCACTTGTGACATGTGGATGAATCCACATGAATCCTGCTCCTTCTGGAATTCGGAGGAGTATATAACAACGCTGACACTTGAACCGTCAAGGAACAAGCGCTAAAACCTAGGTCAAGTCCTTTCTGCAAAAACCAAGATTGATCCGGTTGATGGACTTAAGTAAATTGAGATGTTTGATAATGCACCAATGATTAAAAACGCCTTTCTTGGAATATACGCATGTGCCATCTGGCCTACTTGTATAGTGGAGGATAGGCGCCCATTAGCTTCATAGTGTAGAGCTTGTATGTGATCGCGGTTTGATGAATTTGATGTCTTTTGGCAGACCACCTTTTGTCGTAGGGGAGAACACCTTACGCCTTTGAAAGGACACAAGGTGATCTTGGCTTCGTTTATCACCATCCATGCAATTTTAGAAACTCCCTCACTCTTGCAAGATGTTGCACAAGCAAACGTCTGTCATGTGCTTTTATGAAGATGTCCAGATAATGAAAAAAAATGTTTATCCCCTCCTTTCTTAACTCTGCGACTAAGATCACCTTTGTGAAAGTGCTTGGCGAGGTTGTGAAACCAAAAGGCAAGCACAGCTAAGTAATGGCTTTGGACTACAGCAAATCTTAATTCTTTTTGACGAGGGTCCTCTATGGGAATGTGAAAATAGGCGACCTTGAGATACAGACACAACTAGCTATTGTAATTTATAGCAGATATAATTGTCCTTAGGAACGCCAAAAAGAACGTTACTTCCAAAAAAGTGTTGATAATTTTGAGGTCTAAGACTGCCCTGAATGAATTGTTCTTCTATCGTACCAGGAATAGTACAGAGTAGAAACCTTGAAACTTTTGATGGAACTGGCTCTATTGAACTATACCCAAGAATACGGTTTATGTTTTCTTTTAAGACTAAAGAAACTTCCTTGTTTCTTGGACAACATAAAAATAGTTTTTCAGAAACTCTCCAAAATTCAGAAAGTAACCTCTGAAGACTATACTGAGCACTAATCTGTGACGGACTGGGTCCAAGCGTCTTGGAAATAGCAGATTCTGCCACCAACCCAAGACGACTGGACTTCTCTTTTTGGGACACTGAAAAGGTTACTCTGCCCTCCCCTCCAGTGTGCTGATCTTGCGAAGCCCCCGCCTGGTCTATAGGCTCTAATATCCCGATTATTGAACAGGGAACAGGGAAAACTTTTTTGTCTCTCCAGAGGCAACAATATACCATTTCCTCCTGATGCTTTTTCAATTATGCTATCCAAATACTTTACAAATAGTAGTTGACCTTCAAAAGGGTAATACACAAAAGATTATTCTTTGATGCGGAATCCTCTCTCCATGGTCTAAGGCTGTGCTTATGTCAAAACAAATGCATTGCCTCCATCGTGTGCGCTTATAGTAAGCGTGGAGCGAAGGCTTGGTCGCGATCGCTGGAAGTCATCTCTATTTGATTATTCCACCGACCACAGCCCGACGTCACCGTCACTGTAAGTGTAGTCGGAGAGCTCGTCTGGCTGCTACCGACAATGCCCTAGACGATGAGTGGCGTTTCTGCAATGTATTTGAGACAGATTTCCTTTCTGAAAGCGCACGGATAATGGAAGATCTTTTAACTCCTTTTTCAAGACCTTCCTCCACATTGAAAATCCACAATTTAAAAATCGCTGTGGATAGACAATTTCCACTGCTGGTCTGCAAGACGCTCCTTCCACTATGAAGTATTTCCTGAGTTTTCTAGTCTTCTATCCATAGGATCTCTAAGTAGGATCATCAACCAGTAAGGTTGTCTTCCTAGCAATCCTAGATATGGCCGCGTCTACCTTTGGTGGATGATTTCAGAATTACTCAACCATTTCTTCAAAAGGATATATTTGAGAATTTCTTTGACAGGGACACCTTGTCTGGTTGAGACCACTGAATTATTCAATTCTTATACAATGGCATGTACAAGGAATGTTCTATGTTTCCTCGATTCTGTAAGTGGAAGTGTGTCAATCGGAAAACCTTGATAATAAGCTCCCCTAGACAGATCTACATAAAAAAGTAGAGAATTCCTCTGCTTCAATCTCTTCATCGGAGGATTGAAAGTTCATATTCATAGATCTGATCCAGATATTTCTGAGGAAGAATCTACTGGTCTGTCTAAAGTGGTATAGGAGCGAGTCCTTTTCTGACCTTTATTACTGGATTAAGAGGCCATCTCAATGCCCCGAGCTACCGCCTCTTTCATCCAAAAGGAAAAAAAAAAAAACTCAAGACATGTTTTCTGTTGGTTCCTTTGTTGACTCCAAGACATGCATCACCTATTTTCTTACTCTCCATGTCAAACACTAGACGATATTTCGTCGCAAGCTCCATGGCTCTGGCAGTTTCTTCCAATTGCGAACCTGGAGCACAGAGACAGATATTTTAGATGAAATCCTGTATGTCGTAAAAAAATTGGGCTTACAGTACCTTAGCATCACAAGTCCTGGATGAGGCAGTATCCAGTTCGTAGAACAGATCCTCTTGCATAGGTATCTGACCAGTGCTGCATGGAGAGTTCTGCGCTTCTTTACAGGTAGAAGAACGCTGAAAATAGCTGATCCGGCTACCTTTAAAGTTTCTCTGCACCTTGGACGTCATGGGAGCACCACACAGCAAAATCATGTGTATGCATTTGCATATCCATGCACGTCTGTCCGCTGTACCGCTGATGTATGGAGGGGTAAGAAAGTATAGTGCGATCATAAGAAACCCTCATGGCGTTCAAGGGAACCAGTGCATGAACTGTTAGATGTTCCTTCTATCTCCCTCCTGGTTGCATTCTGCATAGCTGCTGGTGGAACGACTTTGCAGCTTGACTCACCAGACCCCCCTGCCAGGCAAAACCATGGAAGGTTGCAGATCTCTGGGGCTTCTAGGGAAGAGAAAGGCAAGAACTCCCCTTGGCTGGACTGCAAACAATGAGGTAAGCCCCAAAACACAACAAACTCATAACTCTCTCTGCTTCAGATGGGTGGGGGGGTAGGGGGGAAAGACTAACTGAGGAGTGACTGACTGACTATATGTAGGGCCTCCTACAGGTGTAGGTTTTTCATTTGCTGTATCCCAGCTAGAAGATGGGACTTAACTCATTGATGCCCACTGCCATGCAGATGCTCGGGTTAATAAATAAAAAAAAAAAAACTTGCTTGCTATACGATTTAAAACAGATCTCAGACATTACAAATAAATATCGGTGGCTCCTGAGCCCGCCAGCAGAAGTAGCGAGACTTTTGAAGCTCCCACTGAGATGAAAAACTACATACACACTGCAAATGCGCAGTAGTTTGCCGCCATACTAAGCCTGTGGTCCTTAAACACACTCAACTGAGTATACTTCAATTGTCAAATTTAAGATATATAATAGCAAGGGGAAAAAAAAAAAAAAGGTTGCTACTCGTCTCCTCTGAATTTCTACTCGACTGTCACGGTGACAGAGATTTTTCAAGACATGCACATAGAACAGGGGTGGCCAAAAACAGGTCAGGTTTTCAGGATATCCCTGCTTCAGTGCAGGTGGCTCAATCAGGTGAAGACTGAGCAACCTGCGCTGAAGCAGGGATATTATGAAAACCTGACCCGTTGGTGGCACGCCCCAAACATAGAAGCTCTGGAAGAATTATCTCCCATATTAGAATAAAACAGAAACAAAGACAGTAAGCGATTGATTTATGCATCAGCAATTGAGAAACAGGAAGAATCCCATTTATATCAGCTTACCAGAAATGAAACGTCTAGTAATTGTTTCAAGCTAAGTATTCAAATCATTTAAAGCAATTACAGAATTAGCACATATTTTTCAGATTCTCCACTCAAATCAGAACAAAAAGGCCAAGAGGACAAATCACTATTGTTCTTTGAACTGACATTTTCTCCAGCCAATTCAAAAGTAGATTTTTTTGTGGTTGTTGTGTCCTATGCCCAACTAGAAGATTAATCGCTGTTATATAGGACATTATTTGAACTTCTAGAACACAGAACTAACCGATTAGTAGCATAGGACATCTAGTCCTTTATGTCAGCAAGATGTTTCAAGTTGGAACACTAAATAGTTTATAATACGAGATATAATTAAAATGACAGGAAAGCAGGGTTACAAGTCTCCACTTAAAATTTGGAATCACAATTCAGTGATTCATATTTCTATGCCATTAAGTAGCATTACTCACTGCGCTCCTCCCGTGTGCAGCTGCTACATTTACAAAGACTAAATTCAGTTGAAAGAGACAAGAAATCGGTTTCTCTTCCATGCTACTTCATAACTAGTCAGAGGTCAGATATGACTGGAAACATAGACGAAAATCATCAACAAAAGATCAGTCTCTGGTGATTCAATGAGTACACCATGAAAATCAAAACCGATTCCTCACCATACAAGTATAGAGTAGCAATTTAAAATAAACACTTTCATATTTTATAATATTTATTTCTAACTTGAACGATTTAATGTTTTTTTCTTGGGTGATAACTCTTGGCTAATACTTGAAATTAAACTTCCCTAGTCTACTACCAATGTGTGTTTGATATAGTTGTAAGATTTAAATGACTGCACTGTCAAATTAGTTCATCTTCAAAGTTCATATGATACACAATATATACACAAATTCAAAGGATTTTTTTTACTATTCCAATGTACCTGCTGCTAGAAGTTGATTCAACAATGTTTACATAATTGGTGGTATTGAGGCTAGTTTCACGCTGCTACACAAAAAGTGGGAAGAAACCCAAGGATCTCTCTGAATGTACACACCAAGTAGTTGTGCTAAATCACAGGTGCATGTGGAATAAATGCAAATAAAATATAGTATTTCATGAAAACAATTAAAATAATGCAGCTTAAAATGGTGTGAAGGAGTGTAAGCTAAATTAACCTGATCAGGTTGTCACACTTCCCAGTATCAAAGTAAGCCAGGAGAATATTATGTGCTGCAGTCAATGATGAATAAGCCTATAGTCTAATAATAAACCATCCTTCTAGAACTGAAAGACCATTGTGTTTAAGGGATATGCAACACTGTGTAGCCAAATGCTGTAACAAAGTACTAATAGTTCCCAAGCCTGGGGATACACATACTAATATGAGCTCAAGTGCGCAGACTCATGGAGATAAGCTGTATGATGGTATTGCACTTCAGCGGTACATCCCATCAGCTGATAAAAGTACATCTGACAAAGTAGAAAATAAGCCATTTATAGTGAAGATGGCTAGTACACAATGTTCTCAAATATTATTATTGCTCACCCCACAATGGAGATTATATATCCCACAACTAGTGAGCAAATACTCTGCAGTGGTTTCCAAGCCTGGGACAAAATGCTAATAAGAGCTCAAGATCTACATGTACTGCTGAAGTGCAATACTAACTGCAATAGACACGGCTAGTAAGGTGTCACGACCTGGGAGTCACGCCGCCCTCGGCGTGCTCCTCACTTACCCGCGGCTCCTCCGGACTCTCCCGCGCCTCGCAGCGATCCTTCCTCCAGGACGCCGGTCGCCATCTTGCCTAGACGCGCACACGCACGCCAGCACTCCCCTTCTGTCGGGTCTGGGCGTGTGTCCGGTCACGCGCTCGCAGGAACGGTCACACGGGGGCGCGCCCATATAGAGGAGCGTCAGCCTCTTAAAGGCATATCGCCCATTTGTAATGCTGCAATCAAATACATCCGTTCGTCTACTCCCTCCCCCAGGAGTTCCTCTGGACCTATCCCTGACTCAGTCTGGCCCATTCACACACCTCCACCTTGCTACTCAGCCATTGGACCCTCTTGCCTATATATACCCTGCAGCTTCATTAACTCATCGGCTGAGCATAGAACCAGTTGTTCTCATCACTCTCTGCCTCCCTAGTCCTGTCTTGTTTTGCAGTCTTCCTCGTGTACCGAACCGGCTTCCGCTACATCTACCCGCACCTCTGGCATCCCGAACTCGGCATACGGCAACACGACTCTCCGCACCTCTGGCATCCCGATCTCGGCAAACGGTAAACGATTACGTCCCTCTCTCTAACCCCGGATTTAGCAAACAGCACCCTCTACCATCCGTACCTCTCCTGCCCCGATCCGGACTCCCAGACCACTCTACTCTCAAGACGTGCCCTCGTGGCTGTGGGTGGCGTTATATCCTATCCCACCTCAGCACCGCGGTCCCGTCTCGTTTGTGGTGAGCACGTCCTGACATAAGGTGAGCAATGAACAAAGCTAATATAGTTGCTAAACAAGTAGGTACAGATATGTCAAATCGATAGAAAACTGATCTCGACTACCGCGGTTCCCACGTGTACGATACAAGTGCTGGAAGAGCTCAAGTGCTCATGATATACAAAAATCTAGTAGAAGTTGTTAAAAATACCCACACCACAGATACTCTGATATATTTCTATACAAAGCTAGTTTATAGAGCAGATTTGTGGACTGTATTATGCATTTGACCGAAAGGGTTTAAATGTGTTATATATTTATTGGAATAATCACAGCAATTTTATTATAGTTATTCATTTGACTTGTTTACACAAAAAAAAAAAAATTAAAAGGACTGAAAATATTCAAAATTCTTGTTACTAAAAGTAAATTGATTTACTCATACAAGTAAAACTAGAACTGTAAAGGGCAACACCCCAGCAAAGATAACCTCCGATTGGTTTCTTGGCTTCTTTCCACTTCCACACATGTTTCTGCACATAGGGGAAATATTATTTCCTTGCGAGCTATTTATTTATTGTCTTCAAAAATCAGAATCAGGGTAATTGAAGTGGCAAAAGCTAGGAAAACACTTGAATACAACAGGTTGTAATGGGTTTTTAAACATTGTTGTAAACCCCGCGGTTGTCACAGTACACAGAGTTTAGTTTGAATAGGTATGTTGTCTTTATTTATATTGCGCCATTAATGTACATAGCGCTTCACAGTAGTAATACACGTGACAATCATATTAATAGCAAATACAAATACCAGATCGTGTGAATAAGTGCTTCAGACTTGGGTATTTAATAGTAATGCAAAGCGAGGCATACAATATTGTTAAATCCCTGATGTGTTGCCTGAAACTTTTAAACAGTCTGGGTGAAAAACAACATATGTCAAATGTTTCATGCTTAATACACATTTGACAAAGAGTTGAGGCTGGTGGAATATAGGGGCTAAAGCCATGTGACTTTTGGCACATTGAAGAGTCACTAAGCACTGATGCAAGGTATTGTACCCCAATTTGTCATTAACTGCTATTCAAATCAATTATGGTGCAATACTGCGCATCGACCATTATGAATTTCAGCATTACACCTTTACAGCAGAAATCATCTGGGAAATTGTGGATATCTGCCCTGAAAACCAACATAAAAAGTACTACTCAGTACAGAGTCATTAGATCAACTATGTTTATTATTGCATCTTTGCTATGATGTGGTTATTATTGGTTTAAAAATATGTAGGCGTAGCAGCATCTTGAAGATTTGGTGGTGAAATGTTGTCAGTGATATTACGGATACCTCTGTTGCTAGATGGTTTGTCCCACTTCAGATAAACAAAGAAGCAAAAACAATTTCCCAAGCAGGATCACCGCTATGGAGCCACTGTGTACAGGTATACCCCGCATTAACGTACGCAATGGGACCGGAGCATGTATGTAAAGCGAAAATGTACTTAAAGTGAAGTACTACCTTTTCCCCATTTATCGATGCATGTACTGTACTGCAATCATCATATACGTGCATAACTGATGTAAATAACGCATTTGTAACAGGCTCTATAGTCTCCCCGCTTGCGCACAGCTTCGGTACAGGTAGGGAGTCGGTATTACTGTTCAGGACGTGCTGACAGGCGCATGCGTGAGCTGCCGTTTGCCTATTGGGCGATATGTCCTTACTCGCGAGTGTACTTAAAGTGAGTGTCCTTAAACCGGGGTATGCCTGTATATGCACAAGTCAGAACACACACACACTTTTTAACAATGTCAAATATTACACTAGGTTTATATTTCAAAATATTTTTACATTTCAGAGTGAAATTATTTATATTTAGGAATTGCAAGTTTATGCAAGGAATAACCTAAACGTGATCATGACAGGGAGACCAATTTAACAAGACTTCATTTGAAACTTGTTCAGTGTTGCAAAACCCTCTGGCATCGTTGACACTCTTCCCTTCAGAAAGGCCTCACTTCCCAAACATGTGGACATTTTCATTACATGCTGGTGTTTGGAAGAGCCCTGCAGCCTTATGTTGTACAGATGCAGCCAGCGAGTCTGCCAGCATTTTAGCTAGCTCTGCCATTAACATCCTCTTTGGATTGTCACAAGAGCTGGAGCCAAAACCTTTTCAGCGTGTTTCGGGATAAGTGGTTTAAGCACATGGTAGATATCCAGTTGGCTGAATGACGATAATGCGTTCAATGTTAATTAAACAGTCAAGCGCTCTAATTTTTCCTGTTTGCTATTCCATTTATCCTGTAATGTTTATTAAAAACTAAGAAACACTGCAATTGCAAATGTTTAAATATATTATATGCAATATATACACAGACGTGTAAGCCAAAGAACGCTCTCCATATAGTTAACTCAAACTTCAAAATCAGCCCTTTCCTCAAAAATCCTTTCATTCTAATGCTTGCTGAAGAACCGTAACCTGATTTCTATTGTTTTTACATATATTATTGTATTAGATGCAAAACATAATGATGCTACTCAAATATACCAAGCAAAAATAATTTGACCAAAGGCATAAGGATGCAAGTCACTAATCCAATGACGAAAACTGGTCACATCAAAATATTGTTCTGCTTCTGTTACTGCTTCCAAAATAAATGACTAATTTTAACTGCAATCAATGGAGTGATTGAGTCGGGTTAGAGAAAAACCTTTCAGGAATAGTTCTGCTCTATTCCTGATCAAGTTCTTTCTTCTCTAACCCGAATGTATCACTTCTCTGATTGCTGTTAAAATTAGTCATTTATTTTGGAAGCAGAAAAATATTTTGATGTGGTGTATCTGTTACACACCATGATACAAACGTGTGCGCACGTGCGGATATATCATCCCCCTTTCTTTATCCTATTTTTAGCTTTTAGTAATTGTTGTGCAGTCTGCATTTAATATTAATCAATGTAGGCCAATGTTTTCATGTCCGGTAAAATGTGTATTTTAGTACGCTGGAATATATATATCAAACGTGTAAATAAGCTTCCCATCATCACACTGGCTATAACAGGGGTGGCCAGTCCCAGTCCTCAAAGGCCACCAACAGGTCAGATATTAAGGATATCCCAGCCTCATTTGGACTTGGTCACTTGTGCTGAAGCAGGGATAGCCTTAAAACCTAACCGGTTTGTGGACTTTGAGGACAGGAGTTGGCCAGTCCGGTCGGTACAAGTCAATATGATGGGGAGGAGGTGTTGTTAATTGCTGCAGACTCTGGAAATCAGGTCACAGCCTTCTTGTGGAAGAACAATCTAGTTTATTTCACAAAGCTCAAATAAATAAAACCCAGCAAAAAAAAAAAAGTTCAAACACAAGTGTCTTAGAAAAATAACGATCAATGATAATGTTCTCATTAAACTAATATCGGTTTAAAAATAAAACAACAACTGTAAAAACATTCAAATAGGAAAGGTACGAGGAAATCAAAAGAATTTTTTTACTTTTAGTTTCAAATGAAAAATTGTTTTCAATTGCAAGCTCATTTACACCAAGCATCTAAACTAAGACTTTGGGCCATATTTACTAAGCGGTGATATTACAGAGGTTCTGAAATATGTTATGGAATAGCACTGCCCAGTAAAAATGGGCCTAAATGCTCCACAGGACAAGAACTTATGACTGAAAATGTCCATCAATATGTACAATGCAGCTCTCTCTCTTACCTCACCCCCTCCCCCCCCCCCAAATCGGTCAGAGCAGGACCCAGCTCTGCGCTCAAGACTTTCCATTGTCTCCAAGCACCAAAAGCTTGGGAAAGCGTGCATGAGCGCGCCGCGTGGACGTGAGGATGAATATTCAGAGAGGTAACCGCGCCAAAATCCTAACTCCTAACTCTGTACAACACCAAAAATTACAAAGAACACAGATAGCACATGGCCTTACTGTGTATTTAGTACAATTCAAGGTTTTGAATTATGTTTTTATTATGTCACAAGAAGGAATACAAAAATATAGAAATAAGTGTTTCTTTACTTACAAGCATGATGTGCTACTTCATACTCCAAATTATACAAATAATGTACTTTTCCATTACAAAACTAGAACACTATTACAATATCAGATTAAGGTTCATCTTGAGGGTGCCTAATTTATTACAAAGTATGTTCCATGTTATTCCGATATGGGTAGTTGGGATACAGTAAGCTAAACCTTGACATGACAGCATTTGGTATAAAAATCACTGCGTCACTGGATATACTGTAAGGTCATGTACAGTACCTTCCTAATTCTATGTGATAAAGTTACATTTAAAATGTAATGACCAAGTACAAATGTGAAAACCTTGTCTATTATTTATTTACAGTGCACATGATCAGTAGAAAGGTTACCAGGATGAGGTTTCCCTAAGAAAAACAAAAAATAAATGCAGACAGAAATTCATGGGTACAAACTTCACTAGAGTACAAATCTAGCACTCACTGAGCGGTTAGCAGTAACAGGGTTACTTGTGCAAAGGATGAAGCAGTAATGAGGAAAGCAAAGAGAAACTGTGCTTTAAAGCAGCAGTCCAAGTGTCGGTTTTTTTTTCATTGTATTTATTTTTCCCTTTAATATGTGCATCAATACCACACAATAAGTAATTAGCCAAGTTGCTGATCGATCCGTTCTCCTGTGATCGATCAGCGACGATTCGGCTCAGGGGTTCCCTAAATGACTGTCAGTGCAGCAGAAAAGGACCAAAGATGCAAAGTTCTGTGGGGAAGATCATGTGTAACATCAAAGTGTAACATTTAAGTGTGTAGCAGAGTTAATCTTGGAGTTATAATCCCTGGATGTTTCTATATCTTTAATCATGGATGCATTCTGAATATCTGGACTAACATTCTGACTTATTTCTTCAAACAGGTATGTGTGAACTGGATTCTACTATCAATTGCTACAGATTTTAAAATGTATTAATATTGGTATGTGTGAACTGGATTCTACTATCAATTGCTACAGATTTTAAAATGTATTAATATTGGTATGTGTGAACTGGATTCTACCATCAATTTGCAAGATCCTAAAATTTAATTAACAATTTGGTGTGTCTGTTGATTAGGCAGACCCCTCCCTTAATTATTAGTCAATGTGGCTTTGTTTTTGCATACTTAAGGCAGGATACTTTGGCTGTGAGCCATATGGCTGTGTAACATCAAAGTGTGTAGCAGAGTTAATCTTGGAGTTGAAATTGGAAGTGAAGATTGAGGAGGATCTGAACTCTGAACAACAACTTTACAACTGTGAGAACTTTTCTTTCTAAAAGCGGTGATTCTTTGTACTCTTCCTAGCCTCCAATACCTGACCAGTCTCTCCTCTGTATCTCACTATGCCCTCCCTATTTCTTTTTCTGTTTCCTCGCTCCTTTGTGAACATCCCTGTTCTCTCCAACATCCCCACTCCCCACTGCACCATTGTTTATGCACCTCTCTCCCAACAACTTCTTTACCCCTCAATAAAAAACACCCCCACAAATCCTCTATCTACTCCTTCCTGCTGCTGGGGATCTCCCACAAGCCTGAACCCAGACATACACACCTGATCTCACCTACGCCTCCCTGCCATCTCTTCCCCTGTAAATGGCGTTAGCTTTTTCATTTAACACTGACTAACCTTAAAACTTGCCCCACAAATCAAACATCCCAAAAGCCTGCACTCATGGCTACTGTCGCACAGTCACTTATACCGCCCATTGTGGCCAAGCACACCCATCTACAGCACTTATTCCCTCACCTGCTCTCTCTAAGTTTCCCAACAAACCTCATAGATTGTAAGCTCTTCAGGGCAGGGTTTTCCTTTGCTATTGTCTGATTTTTGCTGCACTTATTGTATTATAATTCCCTGTACTGTATTCTTTGTGAAGCGCTGAGTCCACTTTTGCCGCTATATAAATAAAGACATACAATACAATGTGACCAGGTAGGCACTAGATACGATTGGTGCACTGCTAGAGGGGGCAGGGCACAAAAAGGGGTGTGCCAGAGCCTGTTTCAGAAGAGGATAGGGTTGTGACTTTGTAAATGGTTGCTATAGTAACAAAAAATGCTTGTTACAGTAAAAATGTTAATAGAAATGTAATTCAAAGTTATATTTAAAAAAAAAATGCTACAAGTATTTTCTCACCGTACAGAACTGAAGAAAAGAAAAAAACCACACCACATGGGAGGAGGATATTGCTTGGTCTGCAGCTTTAAGATCAACACCAGTTGTATGTAGTTCTACTTCAGGAATCTCTCACAAAAAGGCACTCCTAGTTGCATATACTTTGTGCTCTGCAGAATGGAGAATGGACAATTTGATGGCACACCCTAACAGACTAAAGCTAGTCGCATATCAGCCAGCTACCGGTCAGGATTTCTATGAGATTTCAAGCCAACAGAAAAACGTGAGCAGGGAGGAACTTATTAAAATGTAATTCTTTTAATTAAATGGACATATAGCCAAGCCCCATAGTAAGATCAAGACTTTTTAGTAGCCTGTTGGTCAAATAATCCTAATTATTTGCTGAAGTTACGAGTGTGACATTGATTTTCTTGTGCCTCAGAACAAGATTGTAATGTCCTTTGGACAATTGATGTTTTTTTCCCTTGGTCCCACAAAAATAAAACTAGTTATTCAACCAACAAAGAACTACACAGCAATACGTTGCTGGAACGTTGAGCACTGAAAAGTTAAAGAACAGTGTCTGCTAGTAGCTGCTAACTGACATTTGAGTACAATGAGTAATTATAAACATCCCACATTTCCTAGTAAATTTCAACAAGGCAGGTGCTGCAAATCATCCATGTGGCATTTCCTGGTGGTAGAGAAAACAGACAAGGCTGACATCTGTAGAACAAACCACATCACGAATCAATGACGTTTTTGCTCCTGTACTGATTTTTGTCTTGCCTGGGTACAGAAACGTCAATGCTGAACTGCCATATTTGTTCTAAAGCTACAGATGCATGAAACATACTACCCGATCGACAGAGAAGCCCAATGCTACATCCAATATGACAAAAATACAGAGTAAAATACTTATCTTGAAAAAAAGGGTCATTTACTTTAATTAACCCTTTGGCCAAAGCATCTTAAGCCTGCAAGCCACGTCAAGGCAGACCCAGTTTGCAGGTCCTAACACTAGCAAATAAAATACTAATATACCTCTATTAGAATTAAAATTCTCATGTACCTCTATTAGGAGGGAGAAAGACCAACATTGGATCTATATCCAATAGAATGAAAAAGACCTGCTGACTCAGCTGTTGGAGGTTAGTGGCTCCTCCTTCCCAGGTTAAGCCCGCCCCTTCCCAAGTCAGTAGGTCTTTTTCATTCTGCTGGATATAGATCCAATGTTAGTCTCTCCCTCCTAATAGAGGTACGTGAGAATTTTAATTCTAATAGAGGTATATTAGTATTTTATCTGGTAGTGTTAGGACCTGCAAACTGGGTCTGCCTTGACGTGGCTTGCAGGCTTACGATGCATTGGCCAAAGGGTTCAAATAAATTACCCTTTTTCCACGAAAAACATTTTTTTTACGTCTCTTCACCCAGGGTGGGTATAGGCGACTTCCACTGAAATTTGTCTCCATTGTTTGCGATCTTGGGCTAGAGTTGTTAGGTGGTATAACCAGTCATTAAATGTTCTTTGGCCAAGGTTGAAAGGGCGCATAACCAGGTCCTCAGCTTTTCGCTTAAAATATCTCAATGTTGTAAGCCTAACGCCAACCTTCAGTCGTTTCCAAGGTCAGACCAGGTTCAGCCATTAGGGTTATGTTTGGAATTCTATGTGTCGGCATCCGCAATCTGTGGCCTAACCAACACCACCGTCTATGTTCTATAATGGCCGACATTTTCAGAAACGTCGCATTTTCGTTGAATTTCCGTATTGGACATCCCATCAGTATATTTGGTTTTTGTTAGTCGGCACAGGCACCGATTTTGGAATAAGTCCACTTTATGTTGGTGTGTCACCTTTACCAGACAGATTTCACAACCGTATAATAAAAAGTCGGTAGAATAACAGCTTTGTAAATGCGGACTTTTGTCTTTAAGCATTTACAGGCCCAAAGTTTCTTAAGTGAGCCTCACGCAATTGTAGCTTTTTGTATTCTAGCGTTTATTTCTGATGTGATGTCTTCATTAACGGTAATATTGCTTCCAACGTAGGTAAAGTGGTCTACAGTCTCGATGGGGTCATTTTGAATGTGGATCGTTGGGTCAACTAGGTGGTTGCAGCACATTAAAAGTTTGGATTTACTACTGCCCAAAACTAGGCCTAGTTTACGGGCCTCGTTTGTCACTCGGTCCACCATGCCCTGTAACGAGTCCAATGAGTCTGTGATCAGAGCAATGTCGTCAGCAAATGTTAAAATCTGTCAGTACAAAGTTATTTGGATAAACGATCACACTTCCCGGCTGATTATCCAATGTTTTTGGCAGGACAGCATTGATTCCAATGTTGAATAAAGTTGGTGATAAAACGCCCCCTTGCATAACTCCGGAATTAATTCCAAATTCACCACTTTCCTCATTGTAGGCTTTTATTTTGCAGGATGTGGAGGCGGTAAAGGGCTGAAATTATGCTACATCATTTATTAGGTATTCCATCAAGTCTTAGTAAGTTCCACAAGCCTCCTCTATGAAGTCTATCAAAGGTGGCAGTAAAGTCTAGGAAGGCTATGTAAGTTGGTTGCCTGAACTCTTGTCGCAGCTCTAATACCTATCGGAAGGCACTAATTTGGTCAATACGTTCTCTTCCCGCTCTAAAAACGGCCCGATTTTCACGTGTTCTTTTGTCGTCCGTCTTTTATGCGATTTAGTATTATGGCTTCCAGTATCTTATACGCCAGGTTGATCAAGGAGATTCTGCTGTAATTTTTGCAATCACTTCTTGCACCTTTTTCGTGTAGGGGCAGCAGCAGCAGCGCAATTTCCCATTCTTTTGGGATTTGTTCTTTTTCCCAAATAAGTGCGAGAATATCCTCCATAGCGCCAATAACATGAACTCCACCAGCTTTGAAAAATTCAGCACACAGACCATCATCCCCTGGAGCTTTGTTGTTCTTAAGTTTATGGATGACTGCGGCAATTTCGATTCTGGTTGGAGGGGTGTCGCAAATGTTGTATGGCCCATGAGTAAGCATATTCGGATTTTCAATGTCACCTGTGATAGTAGGGGGTCGATTAAGCAGCTCTTCAAAATGTTCACACCACCCATCTAATCTAGCTTCCACGTCTGTAATTTTATGTCCGTTTTTGTCATTGATGCATTGGCCGACAGGGTTTGAATATTTGCCAGCAGTAATTTTGGCCAGTTTCTTCAAGAGAATATATAACTATTTTAGTGTGTATTTGTGTCATCTTGGATGTAGCATTGGGCTTCTCTATCGCTTGTTGTATACATTTGCCACGCTCAGTAGCTCTCCTTTTTGATACTTACTGTATATACATATATATTTTGTGGGGGCTCAGGGGTTCCAAAAATGAGATTGCTAGGGTTGTGTGTTTGTGAACTTATTTTTAGCTGGTCTCTACTACCCGAGGTGCGAGGTTAAGAATTGCCAATACACTTGTAACATGTAAATAGATTTTACATGATTATTTTGAATGAAAAAAAAAAAAAAAAGGCGTGTGAAGCCCTTCCTTTGGAGAAAGTGAAACCCTTTGATGATATTCACAGCTTTGTGCATAACGATGTAGGAGATCAGATGTCCTAAAGTGACTTTGCTTGAAGGAGACCTAGGTCCTTATTAGAGACCATCTCATACCTACAGCAGATGAAAGGTTTAAAGAAGTCACATGACAAACAGTATAAAGCTTAGAACCATTTCTAAGCATGACTCACAAATAACTTGTCCAAATAAAGAACAGGCAGTCTCATACAGATTTGGAAACATTAAGCAGTTCTGTACGGCTGTTCTCTCTCGCCTATGTGTTATAGCCGGTCATGTAATAATCATGCTTTCCAAAACTATCAACTTGCAATAAAGGCTTTATGATATCAGAAGTAGGCAGCCAAAGTGCAACACCTACATTTCCTTAAGGTCTCCAAGTACCATAAATGTATTTAGACTTTATAATGTACATTATTTTGAAACCCTCTGAAAAGTTAATTAGAACTAAGAAAAGCCCCCCCCCCCCATAGGATTTATTTCAGAGATACTTCATAACTTTCAGTTTACTTTGCTCTGCCTGAGAAAATAAGTAAATAATCCATATTCATTAGTATGTCATTTGCTCCCCTTAATATGGGCTTGTTTAGAAATGGATAAACTTTAGTGGCATAATAAGGTGAAATTATTCACAAGTATTGAACAACTTATAGCTTGATGTCCAACTTATAATGTTATACAAGTCCGACAGACCTGGATAAGTCGTAATTGTGCATTCAATGACCAGTCTATATATTTGAATAGAAGATTTAAAATCTGGTCTTTTTCCCCCCATATTTACATGCATTTAAATAATTTTTGTATGCGAACATACAAACACAAAAGATGACTTGGAAGGGTTTGACTTGGGTTATGCCGCTATGAGTACAGAAAAACATGCCCCCGCAGAAATGCAAAATGGTCACCCCTTCTCCTGTGTCCCTCTAAAAGGAATGGGGGGGGGGGGGGGAGAAGCAGTTAACAGGTATGTTATCTTTTTCAGCATACCTGCTAAAAAGCATAAGGCACTCTTACAAACTTATAAGCCGTTTCTTTATCCTAACACACTGCTAGACATACTGTACTTACAAAACTGCGGAGTTGAATGTGTCATTTCAGTGCTGCTATGAATTTGCAACATAAACTGCGCTCAGTGAAAATACTCTGATCACTTCTCCAGCTCTGAATTGAGATAAAGACAGCGAAGCAGGCTACTTAAGAAACAAAGAGGTTAATTAAACCATCTGCGCTCGAGCCCAGGAGACATAAGTCACCAAGCGCTGTGGAACACCATTCATAATCATGCACATTATCTCATTACTTTATGAGCGATTTTGACCTGTCTGCTTCAATTTACATACACGATGCATCCCAAATAATGTCAGCCACATAGGATGAGGAACAGAAAAGTAGTATGGTCATTTTCATGTAACAAAAGCACACAAAAAACCATATTGGGATCTGAGAAATATTCATCTATATATTAGTATACAGACCCATGAATAAACTCATAGGTGTTCTCAAAGAGCTGGCAGCATGCATAATGTGTTTGTCTTTCCATTACAGAGTTTAACACCAGTGAATGGTGCACAGTGACCTCTGGGCTGGCTGCAGATGTCTGCCAATCTGTGCTTTAGAGATTGATCTGCTAAATTCTGGTCATTGTGATAAATACACAGACGGGCCCAAAAGCAAACAAACAGTCAGAATGAAAGACACAGAAGGGACCCATATCCAAAGTCTGTCTCTCCCACCACATGGATATTTTACTTTTCTTCATAACACTAGGAACAAGGAAGATAGTGTGCAAATTGGTAAAGAAGCCGTGCAGAATTGCTGTGATAGTGTATTCACATGCCATGCTGACAAAACAATTTCCAATGTGAAACCAATTCATAAACCCTTCAATAAAGAAAAAACAGAACATATAACAATGTGTGTATATACGTATATATATATATATATATATATATATATATATATATATATATATATATATATATATTACTCCAATCTCATAAAATTATCATCTATAGTAGTGACGAGTCAAGGGGGCAATACATAATCAAGCAACATCTCATACCAATAAATGATTGCCAAGATAAGAATTAAGACAGTTAGGAGCATATTGCAATTATGTTTTTTTCCTGTACAAAGATCGTGTTAATGTAGAACAGGGCGTCTCCCTGTACAGAGAATCTCAGATTTTCCTGGTTCTCTGCATTCCTTGGCATCCCTGTATATCTATCACTTTGCTTTTTAAAAGCAGCTGCATCCTGACAATTCTGTCTGTTCACTATTCTAGAATACACTGTAACCAATAAAACCCATTCTTACAACAGTGCCTCTGTTCTTCCTATACCATGAAACCAATTAACTACTGCGGACCATTCACTTTAGCAGTGAAGCTGTTAATGTTTCTCTCTGTGGAGCAATCTTGAGACTTATTAGTTCCGAAATGTATTATTTACTCCCATAATTATAAAATTGGCCCAACAATATGCTCAATTACTATGATACGTCTGGGCCATAAAACAAAGTCAATTACTTTAATCCTCAGAGAATATTATTATGCTGTTGGAAACTAAGAGTCTTGAAGGTTTGCAAGATTTGATTTTTTTTTACGGTAGAGAAAAAAATTTAAAAGTATAAATCTGATATAATTATAGTGGAAAACGCAAATAAATGGCTTGGGACAGGAATTTGTGAAAAATAAAGTGTTTCTGTGCCTCACAAGGTAAACTGTCACTGCTTATAAAGTAAAGAAACACATACAAAAACCTGCTCTACAGATCAGTCTGCATAGTTATTTATGTGCTTTCAATTATTAATAGGTCATAAAGTAATGTGCATCAAAATAGGGACCCAATTGTGTGTTGAGTCTTATTTTGTAACCTACTGCTTATTTGTGTCATTGCTGCCTGCCTGTTCTAATAGCGATGCAAGAAAAATTGTGATCTTTAAAAAAAAAATTATTCTGTCTAGAGTGTTTTTTTTCTTTTCTTCTCAGCTAGGTAGGAAGCAGGGTGTCTCTGGAGCTGAACCCCGTTAATTTTATCCCCCTACTTAACCAGATACTTGCCTCGTTAGATACTGCAGTAGCATTCCCAGCTGGGTGAAGAATACGGAGGATTAAAATCTCCCGCTGCACGGGAGCCAATAGGAAGACTATTGGCCCGCATGCTGCTGGAAATATAAGAATCATGAAGCACCTATGGATGCAAGTATCTCGGGAAGTAGGCTGCCTCCAGAGCTAAAATGAACACGACTCAGCTCCGGAGACCCCCCTCATAGATACAAATAAAATTACAATTTGTTGGAATGCTCCTTTGCGTTACTATACTCAAAGCTATGTACATATGTCTCAATTGTCCTATTACGCCCTTTTTTAAATTTCTTTTTTTTTAATTCTGTTTTTTGTTTTTAAACGTCAATATTTTCAGCTCCGGGGACCCCCCACGGTTCCAGAGATACTTACTGGTGACGTTACAAGGTTTAAATATCCATCATTGAAACAAAATGGCAGCAAACTCTTAGGCCAATAGGAAGCTGCAACATAGATTTCGACTTCCTATTGGACAGCCATTTAAATCCCCTTTAAAAACCTGGAATAGCGGTAATTTCATCAGCAAGTATCTTGTTGAACCGGATAATATCACGGCTTCCTATTGGCCTGCGGCTTTGAAAAGCAAAGATATAGTGTACCCGGGAGTGCCTACCGACACCACCTACAGAGGAATACCTTCGGAAGCAGGGAGTCGCCAGAGCTGAAATTATTGGGGTTAAGCTCCAGAGACCCCCTGCTTCAATTCTGTATTCATTAAAAAAAAATGTTGATGGTCCTTGAGGACTGCAGTTGGCCAACCCTGATCTAGGGAACGTGAGGGATCCAAAGGGCTGGAAAAAGCATTGGTCAGCTCAAAAGGACCCCCTGGTTCCAATCCTGTTAAAAATGGGGAGTTAGATTGCCGCTTTAATCTACTCAGATAAAGCTTCTTTTCTTCTCTCACTCATAGACAATAGTAGATATCTATTAGGTTTTGGGCAAATTTTGCAAGAATAAAATACACAGTTTATATAGGTCGGTGAGCAGAGAACTAGTAGTATGTACAGTAGCATGAAAAGAAAAAATATATATTTTGCTAGGCCTCACACTGGCTGTCCCCAAAAATTATATTACATTCCGATTTCTCTAACGTGAAATGAATTAAACACGTAAAATACAATTATATGCAAAAAGATCAATGTAATCATTGCTTGGTATAAAAGCTTAGCAGGATGAACACTTCAAGCTCTCAAATCAACAAATAGGATATGCACTCGAAAGGAACGATTATTGCTTAAAACTGTGTTGAAATGAAAGAGTAGGCCAAAATTTCTCTATACAGTACAGAGGCTTCTGAGATGTTCGGTAACAGTACATAGTTTTGTATGTTTCTAAAACATTACAGTGAAACATTTTTTACATGCAGTCTTTTGAAAAGTATGGTTTTCTAAATAAGATTTGCCAACTTTTCTTTTTATTACAACTACTGTATTGTGTTACAGCATTGATCACTATGGCTTGGAATTCATTTTTTTTGGAGCTGGAAAAATAATGGCTGCTGCATGTTCTCAGAGAAGGAATACGTACGTATTCTGTGATTAAATATTTAAGCATTGCCAAGAAGAACTGGGGGAGAAAATAAATAAATCTAATCCCACAATGGAGAGGTTTGAAGTCATAGATTTGGATTTGGAACTGTCTATTGTTTGCTGTCCCCTTGGCAGCTGTTGTTTCCCTTATTGTTATATCACGCACATTTTGTTTGATGTCAACTATCACAATCGCCAATTGGATCAAGCGCTGATAGAGAGCGTTATTAGTTAGTTTGTAGTCTATTTTGTTTGTTCTATCACTCTCTCAACAGCTGATCCATCTAAATCACAATGGCACTTTTTACTAATAGGGCTTTAAGAGGGCTTAATTTAGAAAGTTTTTTCACTATTAATGATCCTATGGATCCTGATAAGGAGAGTCTTGACACATTATTCACTAAGTTAGAGAAACTCCTAACACTAGAAATGAGACAAGTCTGGGAAACCCATACACTCAAGCAATATCTTGATCAAGAAAGAATACCTAGAGGGCTCAAGGTTTTGAAGCCCCCCACCTCAGATCAAGATGATGAGAAGTTTTTAAAGGAGGGGAATTTTATATTGGATACTTGTTCGGTGGATCATATGCTATTACTTATTAAGCATAGAGCCAGTACTTTAGAGAGTCTGGATAAAGAAATTAACCTTATCAAGGAACAGCTAGAACCTTCTATGGAGCTGTCAGAATACAAATTATTAGAAGACAAGGTAATTTCAAGATTGGATAAAACCAAAAAGGAAGTTAAGCTTACAAAACTTAAAAAATTTGCAAGAGATAAACGCGACTATGAAGAAAATAGACAGAGAAATTGGAAAACAGAGAAAGTAATTACAATCAGTGAAGTAGAGATCAGATGGCATGAGGCAGTTCCTGTTGAAATTAACCCTAGAGAGAGGATTGACTCCACTAAAAGTGAAAAATCCGACATTGTAGTGAAGGAGGTAAAGGGTGGAAAGCCTCTTAAAGAGAAATCTAACATTAACCCAACACCCCATCCTAATAGGAATAAAAAGAAAGGAATTCAGTACGAGAAAACTAATTTTATTGACAATGGGAGCCACTCCGCTGATCACCATTTTACCAATCATCACTATAGGGACAGATCCCCGATTGATAGACCCCATGATGTAACTAACTTTAGACAAAATTCTTTTTTAGACCATCGACAGGGCCGAGCACCATTTCAAGAACGGTGGAGAGGCCCCAGGGGCCAACCAGGGAGACAAAACCCAGTAAGAAAAGAAAAGGTCAAGAACAGAAGAGTCAGAGGAAAGAGAGGAGGGTCAAGGAAGAGAAAGAGAGAAAAAAAAAAAAAGATCAGACAGAGGAAGGGACTGGTAAAAAGTAACGTATTTAACTTAAGTGACACCCACCTCCAAAAAGTAGAACTTGATGTCCTTTCCAGAGGCCTAAATTTTGCTGTAACACAATACAGTAGTTGTAATAAAAAGAAAAGTTGGCAAATCTTATTTAGAAAGGATAGTAAGTAACCACCACAATATCCTTTTATTGTTTATATTTTTTAATGTTCTAATGTTGTTTTTATGATAGATATGGCAGTGAAGGTACACAAAACCCCAGCAGCTTTCTTGTAATATTGTCAGCCAGCTTGTGTCCTTCTTGATCTGTCAATCTTAAGTTGCACGCCCATTAGTGGGCAAGTCTATCAATTACACTGTATATTTAATGAGTTCATTCACCAAGCTCCCACATCCCTTGAGGAAGTGACATAACGTCACGAAACGCGTAGGGAGGAGGAGCTTAGTATCCCACGTGTATGCCTCCACTGCTGAACCTTTCCGGCGCTCGAGAGTGACCCGCGCTGCTGACGTCATCAATCGGAGAGTAGTGCACGACTGTGTGGGTCCCCCGTTCTAGCCGGAGTGAAGCAGGTTGCGGACGGCATCCGTTGGCCACATTCGCTACCAATACGAAAAGTGTTGGTAGTATGTTTATTTGTATGTAATAAAGTAAGTACGTTTTTACACTAGGCTGTGTTCATTTCTCTACACGCTTGCTGTGGCGGCTCATGCTGGATTCCTGAGGGCACCACCAAGTACAAGGGAAATCACCCCGTTTCAACCACGTGGGGTTCGTGGATGTCGAGGTGGACATGCAGCGCAGTACAGATTCTCTCCCTTGATTGCACAAGATCTTTTCTTGTAAGTTAGGGTTGTTTCCATCCTAGTCAGGGCTGTGGTTCTTTACATACTGCGCAATTGGTGTGTCTTTTTTTTATTTATTACAGAGACCATCTGGAGCACATTCTGAAGACCATCAAAGCCACTCTGAACTATATTGGTTAATCCACCCATTGCCAGGACTGTATTTTCCATCAAGGACTGTCTTTTGGATCATTTATTTATAAAATATTTTACCAGGAAGGAATACATTGAGAGTTACCTCTCGTTTTCAAGTATGTCCTGGGCACAGAGTAAAATGGTACTGTGGACTTTAACTCACTAGCGCCGGGGACTTATACAAAAAGCTATGTGAATAGCTAAACAAAGTTTTACAAATTACATACAATAAAAGATTATATTTTATGAAATGTTTGTAGTGATTAATTCAGGAAAGCAGTATTTTATTAGTACAGATAAATGCATTTGTCACAGTTTGCAGTGCTTATATACAGCTGAAGCACTTCTTTACAAGTAGTATGCTTAGATCTTCTGAAAACATATAAAAAAAAAAAAAAAACAGCCAGAAGCACACACACTGTTTAACTGGCTTCTCTAAACAAATCTAACATAACAAAAATGAGAGCAGCCCGACTCTTTCTATTATTTTTTTAAAGGTGTTACAAGCTAAATTTCTAAGGGGCCTCTGAATGTGAATGTGTTTATCAACCCAGTGTTTTCTTTCCCCTTATCCCACCCTGTACTTATCAGAGAGCCAATAAAGATAAGGGGGAGATGAGGGGACAAGTTCTTGCAGATCACACAAAAGTGAGCAACAAGAGGAAATTAAACCCCTCCCAAGTCTCAACTTCAAATAAAACATATTGTTACAGTGGGATAAAGTGGTTTTTTTTTTTAAATAGATGAGACCCCATACAATTAAAACATGTCCTTGAAATTAGTTCACTTTGGTCATAGAAGGGATTGCCCATTTATGGGTGGACAGGATATATGGATTGAGCAAGTATGACATAGGCCTCATCTCCAGTGAACGCGACCATGGGCACTGAGCAAACAAAGAGACTGCATTCTATGTGGCCGGCCCCAGTCAGCGTGTGCGGGGGCATGCTCAAAGCATGATGACGCGACCACTTTTCCAAAAGACAAGAAATTTGTATTTTGGCGTGGCGGCCGAGCGCTGACTGTCACGGCGGCGGCTCAGCCAATGGGGGTAAATCAGCCGCATGATATCATGGCCGCACGCCCCAGCCACAAGCAATTTGAAGTGCACTGATCAGTGCAGAAGCAGGGGGACGCACCGCCAAGGCGCTCCAACGTGCGCACACACTGACTGGGGCCGTAGCCATAGAATGAAGGATTTATGCAAGTTCATGTTCACTTGACAAATGCACGGAAATGATTTAGCATTTCAACTAAAATGTCTACAATGTAAGAAAACTTTAGACAATGGAGATAGATTTAAAATGTATAGGCTCTGATTAAAAGAAAAAGCATATATGATTTGTCTAGATTTATATTAAGAACATTATCTCTATTGTGGGTTAACATTACTTACAACAAAAACATTTCTTCAGTTTGGTGAACAAATCCTCAGCACTCCATAAAAATAAATTCAATATGGCCACACTTATTCGTGGACATTTTAGAGAATGGTCATATCTCTCTATATATCACTTAACATACATTTTTAAGATGCATTTGTGAATCATGTGGAAATATGTAGCTTTAGTTCCATGGCAAATAATCCACACGGAGAACACAGTTTAGTGTTATTTTTAAACATACATTTGTAGACATGGAATAGATTTAGCCTATGTGAGCAGTGCCAACTACTGGACTATGCCTTAAAGAGCCCAGAGACAAGTAGCACTATATTTGGTCATTTATGCAGTAGCATCAACATGCTTGGTAAGTACACTGGGTTACCGATGCTATCCCACACAAGATCCTTTGCAGCACCAGAAGACACCGTATGGTCCATTACAATTAATAAACTGTAAGGCAACTTCCAGCTTCAGAAGGTATTTTATGACAGAACACCACTTGG
The DNA here is from genome assembly GCF_040206685.1 of Ascaphus truei. Lineage (NCBI taxonomy): Eukaryota > Metazoa > Chordata > Amphibia > Anura > Ascaphidae > Ascaphus > Ascaphus truei. The sequence goes on along the minus strand of NC_134491.1, from coordinate 49,700,110 downwards.
TACATTTGGCCCATAGTACTGTACTATGATTTCGAGGCATTTCAATTTGCAACAAGCATTTAGGAATATAGGTATAATGAGTCGTATTCAATGTAATTGTTGACTGCCACATATTTGTATTACAGGGCGTTTGGGCTTGCCTATCTAATGAACCACATACTGTAGCTGCAGAGAAAAAAAAACAGCTTGGTACTGTACTACTTAGGGCTACCCTCTGCTTCAGATAATTCAATAATATATAATGACATCAAAATGGGATTGCTTTACACTGTATTACATTCCAGGATTAGTACAGCAACTGGAACTGAATTCTGTGCAACACCACATTTCACATAAAATATGGATATGCTTTCTTCCGTTTGTATAGGGATATACATGTACGGTATTATGAAAGAACTTGACAAAATGAAATAAGGCAAGCAGAAAGGTTTATTAACTTATGCAAACTAGTAGATCAGCGAACTAAAAGCATTTTTTTTGTTGGTAGATGCTGGAAAAACACAGGCTGCAAAATACATGTAAAAGTTCTCAATTATCTTAACAGCATCCCATTATTACATTAATTAGGTATTTTGCTTGGTTGTAGGGCCTCTGCCAACATTTAGTATAAATTGTTGTACAAGAACAAAAAGTTTACAGAAAATGACAAAAGAAGAAAAATGTATCCAGCACGAGAGTGACGTCAGCTAACATGGCACAATGGAGAAAGTCCTAGCCTGACAGATGCTTGGCATCAGTATGTATACACAGACAGATCCTGGTTTTATTATCCAGCGCATATGCTTTAGAAAAGAAAAAAACATCAATACATATTACTGTAAAAGACTGGATTTCAAGGGTTATTGATAAAAGCCACGAAGAACACGCTCATCAGCCTAATAAAAACAATACAGTAATAATAAAGTAAAAAAGCACTGCAGCATATAATTCTACACGTTTTTTGGAGTTCTACATTGCAGAAAGTGCAATAATGTACCAAAGGAGATTAAAGACAAACAAATAAACACCAATTTATAATGCAGAGTGGCCCCTCATCCGATGTGTATTTCTGTATGGGTCACAAACAAGACTATCAGATTGTTACTAGACTGCAATGCTACAATGCATGTGGGAGGGGTTCAATGTAGTTGTTAAAAAAATAAAAAAAAACACTAGTGAAACTAGATATTTTGGCCCCTTAATTGATATTAAATGTAATTCAGACTAGGCATCATACTACCATGCATCTATTCTTGGGTTCCTTGTAATGATTTCAAGACACAAACTTCCGGTTCTAATCTGGAATCCACATTGTCTGTTAGAAAACACGTTTCAAATGTCTATAAAACTTGGAACAACTCATGTTTCAAGAAGACAACGAAAGAAGGGATAGTAAATCAGATGTACAACTGAACCCCTCTGGCAGCCATGGGGTTAAAAATGAACAACTCATTACGACGTAGGTGAGAAGGCCATGAGAAGCCAGGCACATAAATACACTGACACGGCCACAAATCTGTGCAGGCCGCAAGCTCTTGGAAACATTAAAAGGGCATCCATCCGCCCCATAGGCAGAGAATGGATCAAATATTGATATATTCCTCTGCATCTAATAGAAACGTTTAACAGGCACAAACAAAGGTACCCCCCCCCTAAAGCAAAGTGTCCCCAATACACCCTTGCTTTGGGAGGCTGTTAATAATCACTAAAACATGCTGCCCCTAAAAGCAGCATCTGCACACACACAGACGAGAACAAAAGCCAGCACTTCTCCATCCCAGCTAATATCCCCCGCTTGGGTCAATTCCCAGTCACGACAGACTTATGTCACCGATGGAGGGGGACGGTAAGCAGCAACACAAAACACCTACAAATAAAATCAATTACGAATAATTAAATGCTCTCATGATCGCCCTGGGGAGTAGAGGTGATAATGCCCCCAGGGGATATATATATATATATATATATATATATATATACACACACACACACATTCATATACACACACACACCAATAACATTCCAGATGTTTGTGGGCTTCAGACAGGAAATGCTGGCTTTCTCCCAACGATTTTAATGGGGGGGGGGGGGATGCTGGGAGAGGGTGTTGCTTAACCCCTGGGATGCCAAATTTCTGGCCCCCCTTTACATTCAACAGGGTTAAAAGAGCAACCTATTCGCTGGCAGAGGGGTGAAGGAGCTCGTGCCTCCCCCTGCGGTGACCCCTGACCCGGGGGGGGGGGAGATGATACAGACATGATGCGACAGTGACAGCAGGCCTGTTGTTGTGACTCACCCCAGCACCACCAGCTCTCCGTATTTGATGGGCTCTTTATGGGGGGCGCAGTGCTCCTCCTGACTCGGGGAAAACATGGAGGAGAAGAAGAACCGATTTCCACCACCTCCCCCACCCCCCTCCGTCACCGCAATACAAATATCCGCCGGGAGCGCCTGGGCCCCTCCGTCACCGCGATTCCAACCGAGGTCATAAAATAATAATAATAATAATAATAGTAATGGCGAAGGTTAAAAAAAAAATTAAAAGCCACCACACAAGATAAGGTGACCCGGTGTCCGTTGTGGGGGAGGTGACCCGGTGTGGGGGAGGTTTCCCGTTGACTCCTCACACCCTGTCACTGTGGCGCAGATTCTCTTCTCTCTCTCTCTCCCCCCCTCCTCCTTCCTTCCTTCCCCGGAGACAACGAAGCGTCCCGTGTCTCTCCCCCCCCCCCCTCTCTCTCTTCCTCCGGAGACAACGGCAACAACAATAATAATAATAATAGGAACGCAGTGTCCTCGCGCTCTCTCTCTGGAAACGGCGGAGTGAGCTCGCGCTCCGGGCGCGAGGACACCTCACACCATCGCTACTCCCCGCCCTAGCCTGGCACGAGACAGAGAGCGCGCGGGCCGAGCTCGCGATCCTGCACCAGGACACCTCACACCATCGCTACTCCTTGCCCAAACCTGGCACGAGAGCGGGCCGAGCTCGCGCTCCTGCGCGTGGACACCCCCCCTCTCTCTCTCTCCTCACAGGCAGCCCGCGAGCCCTTCTAGCTGCAAAGCTGAAGCTGCTGCTGTTCCTGCCGCCAGCCCCGCTCCTCCTCTACTGAGCGCGATCTCCGTGAGGCGAGACAAGCCCTCCTCCTTCTATCTCTCACTCCTCCTCCTTTCCCCCCCTCTCTAGACAACGGCAACAAATGGGACCCCGCTGCTCTCCAAGTGCCGTGGCAACAGAACACTCCATTAGTCACCGTTTAGAAGGGGGGGAAGTATCTTCACTTTTGGTCAGAAATCCCCTTGCTACATATATACCGGCAGCTATACATATCATGTAGAGTTTTTGTTGTGTCTTTTCCTTTATTTGGCTTTTTTTTAACGGATAAACCACATTATGGGGGTGTATGTTTTACAAGATACCCCTCTCCCCCCCGGCGGCTTCACACAAGTGGACGCGTCCTCACTGTTATGTAAACATAGAGTAAGGGAATGGGAGCTTTTAAAGGGGCCGCTCTGTTTTTGTTTGGCTGTAGCGTTTGCGCCAATATGCTGTCTCCCTGGGCATGTCAGATGGGTTGTATAACAATGCCATAGTTCTCGGCGGAGGGGGGTTGGGGGGGGTCAACTCCAGCCCTCCAGGGCCACCAATAGGTCTGGTTTAAAGGATATCCCTGCTTCAGCACAGGCTGAGCCACTAGTGATGAAGCAGGTATATCCTGAAAAACAGTGGCCAACTCCAGACCTCAAGGGCCACCAACAGGTCCGGTTTTCAGGATATCCCTGCTTCAGCAGAGGTGTCTCAATCAGCGAGTGGCTCAGTCAAAGACTGAGCCTCCCCCTGATTGAGCCACATGTGCTGAAGCAGGGATATCCTGAAAACCGGACCTGTTTGTGGCCCTGGAGGGCTGGAGTTAGCCACCCCTGCAATAGTTTGTATGTTGTCGTGTTTTTCTATTTCTGTCTATTTTGGGTTATATTTGTGCTCGGTGATATCCAGGCTGTTCAATTCAATGCTTTGCTGTTACCGTTTTAGAACAAATAAAGATGTGCTTTCTTCTTTCTGCTTGTGCTTTTCTCAAATATAATGAACTTGCTGACCTTGTGAGTGTCAGAGAGCTTGCAATCTATAGCTATACCATGCATTGCAGGCCCCTGTGTCACTGTAAGATGAATCATGGCAAATAAGAGTTGCCCCTTCAGGTCATTGTCTTGCTAACCCATGGGTCACAGGTCTTGCTACATTATTGCAATGTGCTACAGTCCCCTAATGACACTAACATAGTCAAAAGTACATCTCAATACAATTTAGACACTATTATAACTACAAATAATGAGTATTTATCAAATGTCTGCTGGAATAATGTACTTTATTTAGCTAAATAAGGAAAGTGTTGACAACATAACAAATATCCATGGGTATCAGTAACTGACATTACTGTTTTTACTGAGTTTGTATTTAGACGCAGATTCTTTACCATTATTTACAACCCCCTTCAGTGTCAGACTGTTCCACAATGAAAGGATTACATTTAGAAATTCAAAAATGTACCCTATAAAACTTTAATGTGCTGGATAATAACTTGCGCACTGCAGATTATGTAAGTAATTTGTGCAGAGCGCCAGATTTACGCATTAAACTAACTAAACAACAGTTTAGGGCCTCACGACAGCAGTGCGCAAACTGGGGGGCGGATTTTCTAAGGGAGGCGCGCAGTTGCAGAGCCCCCACGCTTTTCCCCCAGGCATGTAAATTACATGCTGGGGGAGGCGCTAGGCCTCTGCAATTTCACTTACCTGCTCTCAGCCGGCTCTTTAGCTACGCGTTGCCATGACAACGCGAGATCAAATGGCAACGTGTCACATGACGCGTGGAGCCTGAGAGCAGGTAAGGAGGGGGGGCATAGGCATGGGGAAGCGGAGAAAGGGGGGGCGCGAACTTAAAAGTTTGCGCACCCCTGCCTCACGATATGAAGAGGTCTCAAAAATAGAAAAAAATGAATGCATTTCAAGTTTTAAAATCGGATGATAAATAAACAAGATATGGGAAAAGGAAGATTCTCTGTAAATATGGACATGTGCATTCAAATTTGACCCAAAGCATCCTGTGCATCGAAAGTGACAAACTTCGTGGCTGATCATTTGAAGACATCCTCAAGGATTTTGCTCTCCAAAAATAATGAAAGAAAAGGTTTTAATATTAAAATGAATGTGATGTGCAAACACTGTTCGTTTTAGCTTGACACCTTTCATCTTTGTATAGAACACCGCTAGTATAATGTTCTCATTCATTTCAGTTTTATGTTTATATTCTCAATGGTCCCTTCAGTCAGAATAATAAATCTATTTCAAATTTTTGGGGCCTCTTAAACTTGACATAGCTTAGGGCCTCAGAAGGTCAAAGTTCATCCCTGCATGTACACATCATGTTACAACCGTTATATCCCTTTATTGCTAACAATTGACATTTGTTCTGCTTAGCCACTTCTCTTGAGAACGGTTAGGGGGGCAACGAAATGTGGGGACCCTTGACAGTTAATGTGTTAAAGTGATTCCTAATGTGTTAGGATATTTTGCATACCTACCAACTGGGCATTTCATTTTGACTACACTTGGAGGTCTTTAGAAGTCCCAACATACTTTCTGCAGCATGAGAAAAAAATGAAAACGCCACTGTTTGTCTATTTACACGCACTAAAAGAGTTTCGCTTTTAATTCATCAATCTCAGAGATCTGGAACAGCATTCTCTATCTGTCCATGTGTCTTATTTTTAAAACCCCATTGGAAAACTCATCTTTCCTGTAATTCTTTGTCTCCGCTGCTCCGAATGCATTCTTTCGCTCTACAAAAAATCCGCAACTAATTCACTTTATTCTCTTCCTGATTTTTATTTTTTGTTGTATTTGTGTTTCCTGCAACAAATCTAAAACATAGTTCAATCACCCACATGAGAGATGAAATGTAACATGATATTTGAATGTACAGTAATAGTATCTGCCTTGTTAGGATGGTAGATTAGACATGATGTGGATCCATCGTCCCATATAACTGACTCTTTCCTTAATTGCATTGGGTTCTTTTTTATAATTCTATCTCGTTGTAAGGCGTCACACAAAGAGGCTTATTTGTTAAATAACTCCCAGCTGCAAAACAGGGATAAAAATACTACACTATTAAGGAAACAATCAGTTGAAATCGACACATCTGGTGGTGTTTTTGCAAACGTTTTGCCCTTGTTATGCAGTAGGGACATTATTAAATGATCCACAAGAGGAAGGATGGCAGCTCCTGTCCTCAAGAGCACCAAAAGTCAGGTTTTAAGGATATACCTGCTTCAGCACAGCTGGTTCAGTCCATGGCTCAGTCAACAACTGAGCCAGAGATTGAGTCACCTGGGCTGAAGCAGGGATATCCCTAATACCTGGCCTGTTGGTGTCCGGGTGCTGTCTCAGGGGATATAAGGCGATAGTCCAAAAGACCACACTAAGGTCCGTTGTGGGGTAACGCACCCCAATCGGAATGGCAGTTAACGCCGGAACGGGTGCGTTAACCCACAACAGACCTTGGTAAATCTCCACCAAAGTGAGTAAAAGAGGGGGAGACTTGACCCCGCAAGCTTCTTTACTCCAGACCCTGTCACTATTCCACGCATCTGTTTATTTCAGTTACCAACATTCAATTTGTATGCAGGGTGGAAAATAGAAATCTCACGTGTGAGCACATTTACACGTCTCAGACAGGTCTGCCACCCTGCCCTTCCCCATTATCTCTTAGCATGCGGTGCTTCCACTGCAGCCAGGGATTCTGGGTAATGACATGCAAGTGAGACCCACACTGTGTCACCTTTTACTTCAAGTCCATTGTAACATGGATCCGAGTAGGCAGGGTGGGCAATGCACTTCCTATGACTTGAATGAGAACAGATGGCACCCCAAGAAAGCAAAGGCAAAGACTCAAAAACGTACAACTCCTCATGGTACAACGAGGAAGAAAAATCAAATGGAAACTACTGTGCACTGCGGCTTCAATGTCTTCTCAGCCGTAATTATGCTAACTGAATATTTATACTGAGGGCCGATACCTAAAGTGGGGCCATGTTTAATACTCAAAAGTTATTGGAGAAGGTTAATGTAGAACAGCGGTAGCCAGCTCTAGCCCTCAAGGGCCGCCAACAGGTCAGGTTTTCCGGATATCCCTGCTTCAGCACATATGGCTCAATCAGTGGCTCAGTCAAAGACTGAGCCACTGATTGAGCCACCTGTGCTGAAGCAGGGATATCCGGAAACCCTGACCTGTTGGCGGCCCCTGAGGACTGGAGTTGGCCACTCCTGCCCAAGAGGCTGAGCATTGCAATTGCCTGTTTGCATCACATGTCGCTGACATATACACAGACAAAGGATAAGAAAATCAGATGTACAATAATGAGTTCCATGTACGAATAGCTGAAAGAAATTGCACGGTGTGCAGATCCGGGCCAATGAAATAGAATACTTTGAATCATTTTCCTTTTATGAACCAGACACTTCCTCCAGAAAATCTGCACATTACATGTTATCTTGGATTTTGGATGTTTAGGCAAATGAGTCTCGTGACAATATTTAAGGTGCTATCCGACTTTTCTACTTCCAATATGTAAGGACAATCAACCAAAAAGATGGACTAATTAAAACAAAAAACGAAATATGAATATGTAGCCAAGCACACAATGCATCTAATGTCTTCTGTTCAAATGAGCAGCAATACTACATTATAATGACACTATAATTCAACTAAGCTGGCAAACGTTTGGTGCTCCTGTTATAACTGCCCAAATCCTTATGGTGTTTCTAACATAATGACTGCTCCAGTCAGTGTAACTCAGCAGCTACAATGTATCCTTATGTTACTAAGGTCCCATTATGTATTGTTACCGTTTACAGCTCAAACTGCTGGGAACATTGGCAACAAATTATTCCAAACAGGAAAGTGGTGCAAAGATATTGCACTGCTGGGGAGGTGGGCTAAAGCGGGTATAGATGTCAAAGAATGCTTTAAAACTCATAAAAAAATTGCATTAAGAGCTGAATAATCAAAAAAGAAAAAAATGCAGTAAATATGATCTAATACTACAGAACTGAATTATTAAAAAAAAAAAAAAAAACATAAGATTTCACATGTTTTGCTGTCTTGAAACCCCTACAGAAAATTGACTGAACAAAAGTCATGTTTCTTTTATTGTTCTGCAGTGTGTCGCTGGCCCCTGTGGCAATGAAGAGGTTAATGTAGCAAGCCGGGTCTGCTTACTGCCAAACGTTTGAGCAAGGTCCCGAGCCCGGCAGCATGTCGCCCTTATTCACCTGCACGCAAAAAATGGCGGCCTTTTGCCAAGCATTACGTTAATATGCCTCATGATTTTGCTTAATAAGCTCATTTGCAAATTCCTCTGAACCTGCTCGATTCGCCTGAATTTATTTATTTATTTTTTAAATGGCTGCATTATCCTAATGGTGACGGTATAAATAGTGCCTCACACGCTGTGTTTTGCTGAAAGCTTGCAAAATGCAACAATCTAGGGCAGGGGGCGGCCAACTTCAGTCCTCAAGGGCCACCGACAGGTCAGGTTTTCAGGATATCCCTGCTTCAGCACAGGTGGCTCAGTCATGGGTTCGCTATTCTCTGCTATTCTTCTTTACTTTGAGCGGTGATCCAGTTTTTCATTTTAACTTGACCTAAGAGTTTGCCCACAATGTAAGCAAACCGTAATAGGAGTGGTGGGTACGCAACTGGAAATCAGACAAAGTGTTGGAGCAATATTTAGCAGAGAGGCAGAAACCTCAGTATGTGGGAGATCATTGGGGAGGCTTCATGCAGCAATGGGTCGACAAGGCCTGAAATTATTATATATATAACTTCCAGGAAGCAATGTGTGTTCTCTGAGATAAGTATGAAGTATTCATTTTTCAGCAACTTTTGGCTGATTTATCAAACATGTGGTACTGTTGTAGACAGCGCTTCAAACTGATATCACAACCTGATATGAAACCCTTTCCTTATCAGAGGGACTGCAACACAGCAATGAATAGAAGGAGTCCTATCAAAAGGGCACTAATACTGCAGGTCTGCGATCCACTGAAGGCCAATGTCTTGCTTATCCTCTTCCTGGTTGCAGGTATATGAAGAATCTCAAAAGCTGTATTTTGTTAAGGATCAAAGTGCATTGCAACTGTTTTATTACACAGAGCCCAGCATAACTACGACACCAATGTTTCATGTGTTTGAAATATGGCGTGTGTTCTGAACACCTGAATTCTGCCATGTGGACCAGAACACATTGATTTGCATGGAGTTGCAGGGCAAGGAAGAATTGGGCTTAGCGAAAAGTGTTTGGGTCCGTAGGAGATGGAAGTGACTAGACTCCATTGGTCTCCAACTTCATTTACAAAATGTAGAGACTAAGGCCTGCGACATAGTGCCTAAAACAGTGTGGAGGTGCGCTGAGGCTCAGGGAAAGCGGTGCTTTCCCTGGCCTTACACAGCGCGCCGTCCGTGGGCAAGACTGGGGGCGGGCCAATGACGTCACGGAGCTGGTTCGCCCTCATTGGGTGAATTGCTCACGTGACCGGCCCTGCGCTCCGGCAAGCAGGAAAATCTCAAGACTCGGTGAGACACACGCTTCCACAAGCGTGCGGAAGCGTGCGCGAACCCCTGCTAAAGCCGCTCTCATTGCGGCTGCAGGGGCTCAGAGCCGAGCAGCAGCACGCCTCAGCAAGGGTCAGCGCATAAGCGTTGACCATGCCCGAGGCCTAAGGCTAAGGCCCGCTTCCTCAGTCAGCGCTCCCGCACTGCAGACAGGCGGCGCGCTGACAGGCACAGACCACGATATGCGGTCTGTAGGGAGCCGGAGCAGGAGGGGGGCGGGAGCGGGGGCGTGGCCAAAACAGGTTGGGGGCGCAGCCATGACGTGAGGGGGCGGGACCATCACACAGCCCCACAGCACAGCGCTGCAGCCCCTCAGCCGCCCCTCAGCCACACAGCAGCCCTCAGCCCCTGCAATTGACCACTCTCTGCGGTCTGTAGGGAGCGGGAGCTGGGGGCGTGGTTTGAGCGGGTGGGCTCTCGTGCTGTCCCCCCCCCCCAACCTGTCGGTCCCTCTCCCCCCTGTCGGTCCCTCTCCCCCCCCCTCCCGGAGCCCCCCTCCACTCCCCCCCTCCCGGAGCAGGGGCAGCCTGCAAAACGGGCACCAGAGGAGGGGGGGGGCGGCGCTATGCACGGCTGCACAGACAGGGTGGCCGCCTCCCTCCCCGTAGCCGCCTCCCTTCCGTCCTCATTGGCTGACTGCTGCACCACGTGACGCGTCAGCGCTTCTGATTGATCACAAGAAGCTTGCAGCATCGGCTGGCTGACGCATCACAGCACGCAGTCAGCCATGTTTCAAGGAGCCAGCGGGAACCTCCAGACTGGAGGAAAGGAGCTGGTGGCCTGCTGCCGCGCGCGCCGCCGGCCGCAGCGGGTTCGCAGCCTAAGACCACGCTTATAGTAGTGCGACGGCGATGTGACGAATGACGCTAGCGAAAGTTGTAATTCGCTTTGCGGCGACGTCGTAGGCTACCAGGTCATTGATTGGTTCAGAGGCTGTCACATGTGGCGACAGCCTCTGAAAAATCAAATTTGACCGGATTCCAAATTTTGCGTCGTTCCCGTCACTCCGTCGCGTCACGCTTACTATAAGCGCACGCGATGGCGGCAATACATTTGTTTTCGGGCGACGTCGCGTCGCCATCACCGGCACTATAAGCGCAGCCTAAGACATTGCCTTCCAAGGTCTTCATTTTCCCTTTCTCATTGCCTCCTACATCTTTCACGGCAAGATCTCTGAACCCTTCTAAGTACCGGAGGTCATTCAATTTCATATCCTTCCATCTCTCACCTAAAGGCGGAGTGGGTGGCATTGTGCTTGCAGGTAGAGATGTAGAGATGTCCTACACCTGTGCTGCTCATATATATTGGGAGCGGGACATGGGAAGGAAAAAAAGAACAACGGATCAGCAATAAATGCATAAGAAGGGGGATTTATAAGAACAAAGTTTAGAGAAAAGTTTCGGCTTGGCGGTAGCCGCGTGCACACCATCCATCATATCGCGGCACCGCTGTTCCTGTACTTGTCTATTTCGATGCTTAAGGGCATCAGACAATCTTATGAGCGGGCAGCTGTTTACCTATTTATCATGGTCATTCTTACATCTGACAGTTTATGTTACGATTTCAATCTATAAGACCCTGTAAAGATTAAAGGATAAAGTGGGTGATGCATCAGCGTTCTCTTGGTGCAAAAAAAGGTTCCACGGTAGTCCCAACTTTCCATGACTTTTAATTAAATGTCTCTGTTATCCGATTCATCGTTTTTTGCACCAAATGTACACAAAGGAAAGTTGGTGATGTGGGAGGCTGTACATCAGGGCTGGCCAATTCTAGTTCTCAATGGTCACCAGCAAGTCAGGTTTTCAGGATATCCCTGCTTCAGCACAGGTGGCTCAACCCAAGCAGTTTAAAAAAAATGTGTTTTAAAATATGCAGTCTTTTATTACCTTTATTAAAAACTATTTACCTAAGCTGCTGATCGATTGGTTCTCCCGTGATCGATCAGCAAAATTCTGTTCAGGGTTCACTAGATGGCTGGCTTTCCGTTTCAAATCAATCCTTTAGTGAGTGCAACTCAGCAGCTACAATGTATTCTTATATTACTAAGGTAACATTATCTATTGTTACAGTTTACAGCTCAAAATGCTGGGAACATTGGCAACAAATTATCACAAACAGGAAAGTGTTACAAAGATCTTGCACTGCTGCGGGAAGTGGGCTAATGTCTGCCATAGAAATCAAGAGATGCTCAGTATATTAAAACTCATTAAAAAATGGCATTATGAGTTGAAATGTAAAATATAAAAATGTAGTGAGTATTATAAAATTCTACAGAACTGATTTATTACAAAAAACAACAACAAAAACACATAGGATATTGCTTGAATTGCACCTTTAAAGCTCAAAACATGAAAAAACATATGTTTTTTCTTATAAAGAAATCAGATCCTTAGTATTTGATATACTGTCTGCATTTTCTTTACCTCCTAATGCTATTTTTAATAATTTTGTTAAAGCAGCAAAACATGTAAAATTGTATATGTATTGTTTTAAATAAATGAGTTCTGTAGTATTAGATACTTACTGTATTTATATTATTATAATTATTCAACTCTTAATGACATTTTTAATGAGTTTTTATATACTGGGCATCCTTTGATTTCTATAGCAGGCTGTAACCCACTTCTCCCGGCAGTGCAAGATCTTTTCAACACTTTCCTGTTTGTCATAATTTGTTGCCAATATTTCCAGCAGTTTGAGCTGTAAACTGTAACAATAGATAATGTTACCTTAGTACTATAAGGATACATTGTAGCTGCTGAGTAAGGCTGCGCTTATAGTGCCGGCGACAGCGAAGCAACGTCGCGTCAAAACAAATACATTGCCGCCGTTGTGTGCGCTTATAGTAAGTGCGACGCAATGGATCTCGGCTTGGTCGTGATCGCTGAAAGTCATCTCAATTTGATTTTTCCAGCGACCGCAGCCTGATGTCACCATCGCCGGCCCTATAAGCGCAGCCTTGCACTGACCGAAGCCGCCATTATGTTAGTCACACCATAATGATTTTACAGATGTATAACAGGAGCACCAAACGATCGCCAGCTTAGGTTAGAATGTAGAATGATACATCGTCACACGCTTTACGTATACAAAGAAGAGGAAAAAAGGGGGGTGTGGTATTGCTGCTTTAATGTACTGATCATCCTTTTGCTGCTACAGCAACGATTTACAATGTCATATCCACTTCCTCTCTTGAAACAGGCTCTGACACACCTTTTTGAGCTCTGCACTTTGGCAACAAAGTATCACAAACAGATCTGTTGCTGTGTTCCAAACAGGAGACTGTCTATTACTCTGAAAGCTGTAACAATAATGTGTTACACTGAGTAATATAATGTTACATTGCAGCTGCAGCATTTCACAGACTGCAGCACAACATTAGAAGGCGGCCATTTAGTTAGGCACACAATCAGGATTTTGACAGATTTATAACAGGAGCACCAAACGATGGCCAGCTGGGGTAAGAATGCAGAACTATACATTGTCACACGATTTACATATTATAAAATAAGAAACAAAATGGGGGAAATTAGCATTAATAAACCACAGGTGTGCTGATACGCTCCCTACTGCTTGTTTATCGGAGCTGCTAGGGGAGAGGTTGGGGTTCCACGTGTCTGGTTTCCGGGCCACTGATCACAGACTCTGAGTAAGCTGCATTGCAGTTTGAAAGATTGCTGAACAGCAAATCACTCTTGACAGCTAAATTGGGCCAAAAATACACCGTGGCCTATTAATTAGCAGCTCTGCTTAGCATTTCGACCTTTAAACGACCACTGTTGCATGCATTGTTAGTTACAACATTTTTACGAGCATTTAAAACGTAGTCTGTAGTACAAATGAGAACACAATACAAATTCACCTATTATTATGTTCATAGCCGAAACCAGGGATCTCAACTCCAGCCTCCCCTCCCACCCAACAGGTCAGTTTTTCAGGATATCCCAGTTTCAGCACAGGTTGCTCAATCAGTGGTCTTTGACTGAGCCACTGATTGAGCCACCTGTGCTGAAGCAGGGCCTGATTGAGCCACCTGTGCTGAAGCTGTGATATCCTGAAAACCTGACCTGTTGGGGGTCTCGAGGACTGGAGTTGACCAACCTTCGCCTACACCAGCTATTCCCCCACAAAATAGTTTTTTTTTTTTAACTTTACCCGAACCGGGGGGTTCATCCGTGGTCCCCCAACCACCGGTGACTCCCCCCTTCCTGAGTCATCTGGAGTTTTCTTATGGCTGTGCAAGCATCCTCTGACCCAATAGCCATTTCGTGTGGGTGGACTACACCGTTTGCTACTCAGTAACCAGGTGGTGTCCACAGACGCTGGAGACACGGATCTGGTCAGTAGGACCAGTTGTAGTCTGCATGGAAAGCAGCTCTGTGCTGTCCAGAGGAGTAAAGAAAGTAAAGAGCACGGGTTGCCATGTGGACACTTTGCTGCAGACTTTGGACCTTTTAAAATAACAATAAAAAGAAAAACACTAAGAAACATACAAAAATAAAGTTGCTAATCTGCTTTACAGGACATTAAAATGAGCTCACTTTCAAAATACAGTTCCACCCCGTTATAGCGCCATCCGTTACAACGCGAATCCGCTTATAACGCGATGCCAGCGCGGCTCCCAATTTATCGTATTTATGAATACTTTACAACACGATTATTGGTATCTTAAATACTTTATTGTACAATGTATACAATTGTACATTATTTCTAATGCGATCCGCTTATAGCGCGATGTGACTCTTTGGACCCCAAGCCCAGCGTTATAAGGGGGTTGAGCTGTACTCATAATACTTCATTTATTATGAGACCGCTCCTGCCCTAGCAGATGGGGCCAAAGTAACAGAAGGCTTTTTATATTTACCACTTTGCAAAATAACTTGGGGTCAGGTCAGCAGAAGCTGCAAAATCCCCCCCCCCCCCTCCCGTTCAGAAAATGTCACACGTCTTCCTGTATAATGGACTTTTCCCGGGTAGTGTGTCTAAAGCTTATTTATCTTTCTAGATCCGGGGTGGCCAACTCCAGTCTTTGACTGAGCCACTGATTGAGCCACCTGTGCTGAAGCAGGGATATCTAGAAAACCTGTCCTGTTGGTGGCCCTTGAGGACTAGAGCTGGCTACCGCTGTTCTACAATAACCTTCTCCAATACCTTTTGAGTATTAATCATGGCCCCACTTTAGGTATCGGCCCTCAGTATAAATATTCAGTTAGCATAATTACGGCTGAGAAGACATTGAAGCCGCAGTGCACAGTAGTTGCCATTTGATTTTTCTTCCTCGTTGTACCATGAGGAGTTGTACGTTTTTGAGTCTTTGCCTTTGCTTTCTTGGGGTGCCATCTGTTCTCATTCAAGTCATAGGAAGTGCATTGCCCACCCTGCCTACTCGGATCCGTGTTACAATGGACTTGAAGTGAAAGCTGTGTACTCACTTGCATGTCATTACCCAGAATCCCTGGCTGCAGTGGAAGCACCGCATGCTAAGAGATAATGGGGAAGGGCAGGGTGGCAGACCTGTCTGAGACGTGTGAATGTGCTCACACGTGAGATTTCTATTTGCCACCCTGCATACAAATTGGTAACTGAAATAAACAGATGCGTGGAATAGTGACAGGGTCTGGAGTAAAGAAGCTTGTGGGGTCAAGTCTCCCCCTCTTTTACTCACTTTGGTGGAGATTTACCAAGGTCCGTTCCAGCGTTAACTTTATTTCAGATTGGAGTGCGTTACGCCCACAACGGACCTTAGTGAATCTCCCCCCCACCCCCGTCCTAGTGCAGTCTTTGGACTATCTCATTACATCCCCTGAGACAGTACCCTGATTGCACCCCAGAAATGGCTGCACAAGTAAAGACTATTGGAGACTGCAGCCAGCATGCCACAGGGTTAGAGTAGTACTGATAAACGACTGAAACAAAGCCCCTTATTCTAATGTTTTCAACACACTATCTCTGGCAGCGAATCTGTGCGAAAGACAAATTGCCAGCTGCACATAACGCAATTCAGGCTCCCTTGGATAAATATCTGGGATTGGGATACACACTGCTGGCATTGTTACCCAGGCATACTTATAATACAGTGATTAATGGCCAATCAGAAGAAATATCCAGTTGAATGATGCTGTGAATTTAAATGTCTATCCAGACTGGATTTCAACTAAATAGATTTAAATACCTGCTCAGTAAAATGTCATGTGGATGCTCGGCAAATGAAAACTCACTATTGTGGAATTGCAGAGACATATAATCTGCATCTTTGTAGTTCTTCGGTAGTTTTGTATGATTTATTTGATAAATGCATCTTTAGTATTAGTATTTAGTATTAGTATTTAGTATTAGTGTAAGCCAGTGAATTAATGATAGAATTGAAACTTTCATAAGCAAGTTGCAGATGAAAATACAAAAAACTGAACATCACAAGCCCATCATTTATTTCTATGCAATAAAAAGGGGAAAAAAGAGAGCGCTTTGTGCAGTAAATTCCATTTCAGCCCTTCAGTGCTAATGACAGTATGTATGTATATCTTTATTTATACAGCACCCACAGCTGTACTCAGCGCTTTACAAGAGAGACAATACAGTACTAGGAATTATAATACAATAAGTGCCACAAGCAAGATCCAACAATAGGATAGGAAATCCCTGCCCCGGAGAGCTTACAATCTGAGTGGCATGCTGGAAGACAGCAGGTGAGGGACTAAGTGTAGTCGATGGCAGTGCTTAACCACAATAGTTGGTTGGAGCAACAGTGGGCAGTATGTTACAATAATCCAGACGGGAAAGGTTAAGGGCATTCATTAGTATGAATAATCATGAAGCAGATCCTAAATCATTCCAGGATCAAATCAGGGTGTTTGTGTCAACAATCTTCAGTATATTTCACATACAGTAACTCACCCATGTGGAGCTACAAATTCCCAGATGAAACACATTAAAAAAAAAAAAAGGATATTATATTCTTCACATTAAAAACAGCATACTGGTAGAAGGCAATCTATCCCATCCCAACTGGTTCCCACACCATTGTGTCTTCATCAGGGGGCCCTTATCCAACTGTTTTCCCCTCAAATAGACTTTTCAATTACAATAAATCAATTAACATACTTAATTTAACAAACAACCATAATCAGTCTTCAAATTTAACCCTAAAGAACCAATTGCTCATAGTTCTTCAATCCAATAGAGTTCTCTACGCAACACCATAATTTGCCAATGTTCCCCTCTGTGGGAGTTTGGTAACTGTTCAATCCCAATTAGATGAAGAACAAAAACTAAACAATGTCCAGCCTCCTAAAAATGTTTGGCCATTGATTTCTGTTCATTAACATATTTAATGGCAGTTGTATGTTGGTGTTATCCTCCAATAGTGCACCCCACATAGAATTTGGAACATGGCCACTGAAGCATAAACGCAACCCCCTTTTTTTAAATGTATATTTTTATTAAGATTTTCATTCATAAATGGGAAGGGGTACAGAAAATAAAGAGGGGGGGACAACCATTTTGTATCAGGATTCTTACAATCGACAACAGTCACATTACATATCATACCAGATTTTATAAAATGTTATCAATTACATTTTATCAACGACATATCCCACACTCATCCCTCCCAGATCCTCTATCCTTTTGGGGCCTCACCCCTATCCAACATCCCATGGACCCCAGACCCTACCAAACTTCCTTGTGGTGTGATTAAAAAATGAGGTGAGTCTCTTCATTAATTGTACATCGTTAACCCTTCTAATGACCTCTCTTCTGGAGGGCGGCCGTGTGTTTTTCCACGCGGCAGCTACCGCGCACCTGGCCGCCGTTAGTATATGCAAAATGAATTTAGCCGTGTAATGATTTACATCTTCCGTAGGCTTAGCCATGATAATTAAAATTGGCTCTAGCGGATCCTTGGTTCCCATCACATCTTCTATTCATTTCAAACCTGTCTTCCAGAATGTCTGTATGGGCAGAACCCCCATATATGCACTTCTATGACCCCATATATAGATAGTCCCTTATCTGTCCGCATCCCCTCCAACATGTATTGGTCGCCTCCGTGAAACAGTTGCTTTAACCTTTTGGGGGTGTAATGCCAGCGTAACAACATTTTGCAAACATTCTCTTTTGTAACTATGCATATAGAGGTTTTACCCGCATTATCCCAAATGCCTTCTTCGGTTCCAGGCCCAACAGCACCGCTTTTATCTTAGATTTATGTATCTGATCTATTACATGAATCATTTTCCCTGTGTTATCCGACGCCTGGCGTTCGCTTACAAAACTCACCTGGTCATAGTGGATTAATCTAGGAAGTATTGGGTTCGACCTGTTAGCCAGGATTTTACTATACATTTTCAGATCCGTATTAAGCAATGAGATTGGTCCGTAGCTACCACAACATAAAGGATCCTTACCCCCTTTAGGGATCACCATTATATTGGCTTTTGTCATCTGTGGGGGATTTGTTTTCCGCTGAGAAAATCATTGAATAAATCTAGTAAACATGGCCCTAGGATTCCTATACATTTTTATAGTATAAATTTGAAGGCCTGGTGCCTTTGGTGGCTTCAATGAGCTAACTGCCCTTTCTAAGGCCAGGGTCCCGCTGCTTCCGATGGAGAGCATGGCCGCGTGCGTGTCACTCACCGGACATGAGTTCCTCCAGAACCGGCCCCAGTCCCCCCTCCCTGCAAGGCTCGCTGCGCACTGCAACGCGTCAGCCAGCAGGGGATGCACGAGGATCGTGATCCCAAGCGGCGACGAGTCACGTGGTGCGGCAGGGAGCCAATGAGGGGGCAAGGGGGAGGAGGGAAGCTCCGGTGCCTGTTTCAGGCTGCGAGTCTTGGGGAGGTTGCGGCCAGCAGCAGATGGATGGGATATGGGGGGGGGGGGAGGGGGGGTTGCTCCACTAACTCTTCCCCTGCCACAGACCTGTATTAAACATTGCTCCAGTCCATTAACCCTTCCCCGCACCCCCCTCCTTTCCCCCGCGAAAACCGGCTCACCTAGTGCTGGGCTGCTCTCCCCCCCACACACCCCAATGCTCAGTACCCATGGGGGGGACGGATGGACCGACGGGGAAGGGGGGGACAGCACGCAGAGCCCTCTGCTCGAACCACGCCCCCCCCCCCCCCGCTCCGGCTCCCTGTCCCAACAGACCGCAGGTAGCGGTAAATTGCCTGTCAGCGCGCTGCCTGCATGCAGTGCGGGCGCGCTGACTGAGGGAGCGGGGCCTCAGCCTAAATCTAACCGGGTTATTTTTGCATTTAAAACTTTGTGGTCTTCCTACGACAGGTTTGGGAGGGCACAATCTCTAAGGTATGCCTCAATCTGGGTCAGATCCGGAACTTTAGCATTCAGAGTTGAATTGTCGAGATCGTAGAGATCCGTATAAAATTTAGCAAATTCCTCTGTTATCTTACAAGGGTTGCAAGTCACTTCTCCTCCTTTTAACCTAGCAGGGACCAATGCTCTTGATCTGATCCCTCCAAGTTAATTTGCCAATAAGCATTCTGCCTTATCTCCCTTATCATAATACGTCTGCTTAGTCCACTTAAGGGCTTTCTCTACATCCTCTAATTGCACCCTAGTAAGTTCCCCCCTCGCCTGGGTCAGAATTTTATACATTTTCTTCGATGGTTTTTCAGTAATGAGTCATTCATCCTCTAATGGAATGATTTGGTCCTAGCAACTGGAGGATCGAACAGAATCGCCTGGTCGGGGCGTGGTCTGACCACGTGATTGGCCTTATATCTGAGTGGACCAATACCTCCAAAATACCCGGGATACAAATATATTGTCAATTCTGGTGTCCCCCGCTTCGGCGTTTTCTTTTGGGCCACCCCCGCTGGTTCCCCTTGGCTGATGCAGTGTCCCGCGGGGCCGATCAGAGCGGCGATCAGGGGTTAATATGTATTCTGTCGGCAGAGTGCACGGAGCTTCCTCAGCTCGCGTGCATCCGCGATGACATCACGCGCGTGCATGCGCCCCCAACGCAACCCCTTTGGATGAACAATTAATAAAAATCCAATTTTAATCTCCACTCCTGGATGTTTAAAGGATTTAGCGTTGTACGTATCCGGACATCGTATGCATCTACCACGCGTGGAATTACCCAATGGATGGAGGGCACTCCGAGATAGAATAATAAGCCAATGGAAAACTGCCATTCACTATGGGGCTGAAAAGAATCCAATTACAACACATTTTAAGGAGGCTGGATATTGTTCCGTTTCTGTACTTCATTTAATTGGGGGTCGTTTTTTTTTATTAAGTATGTTAATTGATTTATTCTAATTGAAAAATCTATTTAAGGAGAGAGCAGATGGGCGACGGTCGCCCTGATGAAGACGCAGTGGTGTTGAAACCAGTTGGGATGGGACTGATTGCCCTCCCCAGAATGCTGTTTTTAATGTGAAGAATAAAGAATTCCTTTTTTTTTTAAAGAATGTTTGGTGTCATTGACAATGTGTGCTCATTTGCATGAGATTACCCAGAATCCCGGGCTGCAGTGGAAGCACTAAGAGATAATGGGGGAGGGCAGGGTTGCAGACCTGTCTGGGACATGTGAATGTGCTCACACGCGGGATTTGTAATTGTTGTTTCGTGTAACAGGGACTTATCACTGTTTGAGAGAAACTGCCTCTAAATCCAGCAGTGTGCTGGTTAATTGCACACAGGCAATCAACCAGACTCCACCTGACTGATTAGGACTTTTAGAAAAGCCTGATGTGAGAAACAGGAAGGAGATTCCTTAGCTCACAATGGAGCTGGTATAAGGAAAAGGAGGGCTGTGTTCTGAGAGCAAGACACAAGGGGACCAGACCTCTATGCTTGGACCCTCCAGCAGACAACTGACCTGAAGGGCTACCTGCGTTAAGGTATCGCTGAGACTTTGGGGTGATAAGTGGGTAAGGGGCTTTCTCCCCCCTCTCCCTCCCCCCAGCCTTGCAGAGAGGGACTGGGGAAGTGAGTTCGCCCTTACACAGGGATAGGTGTTTGTTGGTTTATGTATACTTGTGTTTGCTGTGCTGTTTAAAGGAACAAGCAATAAAGCCTTATAATAATTTCACCTTAAAAACAGTCTCCATTGCGCACCTCTGCGCACATCTTACATTTCATTTGGGATTTTTTGCTCCACATGGGTGAGTTACCCAATTTCCAAATACTGTACACTTGAGATTGTTGACACAAGCGCCCCGTTTTGACCCAGGAATGGTTTAAAAAATCATTATTTTTTTTGGAGGTTTACACTTTTGCAGATCACTGACAAAATTATGCTCACAAATTATGCTCACAAATTAAACAAGATTTCGACACCACAAGTCTCTTCCTGTCGACAGAAAACGATGAACGTTGCATGTGACCATTGCTGATACATTTTCTATGTATAATGTACAAAGAAGGGCTGCATGGCAAAGCTTTTAATGGAAAAATAATATTTGTGTGGGATATAGTACAGCAAAAGGGGGGCTAGATAACCCACCCACTTATCAGTGTAGAATAATAAAAAAAATACAAAATAAACTTTAGCCTGCCATACAAAATTGGCCTTTTTTCCTATCATAAAGATAACTTATTTATGTTATTAATGTTCGGGTGTCCTTAGGGAGTGTTCTTGGTGGGGCTCAGAAATATTGACCACATTAAAAGAGATATAAAATAAATGATTTGCATTTTAAATGCAGCGGACAAAGTGGATGGATGTATACTGACAATTGTTAAAACAGGATTTTTCACATCCAATACTTATACTTCAATGTCCATCCTCAATATTTAATGTCCTATAAACGGCAAGCTGGGCGCAGTGATGGGCAACTCCTGTCCTCAATTGCCACCAACAGGTCAGGTTTGCAGGATATCCCTGCTTCAGCAAGTGGCTCAATCGGTCCCAGCCTAGGTACATATGCTCAGTCTCAGCTTCAGCACAGGGCTTCAGCATAGCTTAAGCACAGTTGGCTCAATCAGTGGCTCAGTGAGCCACTGATTGAGCCACCTGTGCCGAAGCAGGGATATCCTGAAAACCTGACCTGTTGGTGGCCCTTGAGGACTGCAGTTGCCCACCCCTGAGTTAGAGGGATGCAATGTTTTATAGTTATATAGATGATAGGAGTCGAGCACTTAACCCCTTGTTTCGATCCTAAAACTCCCTCTCTCTCTGCATCTCCCTGCTCTCTCTGCGTCTCCCTGCTCTCCCTGCGCTCCCTGCGCTCCCAGCCTCCTTCTCTCTGTGCCTCCCTGCTCTTCCAGCCTCTCTCTGTCTCTCCCAGCCTCCCTCTCTTTCTGCCTCTCCCTGCTCCCCAGCATCTCTCTCTCTCTTTGCCTCTCCCAGCTTCCCTCTCTCTCTGTGTCTCCCAGCCTCTCTGTCTCTCCCAGCCTCTCCCTGCTCTCCCAGCTTCCCTCTCTCTCTGTGTCTCCCAGCCTCTCTGTCTCTCCCAGCCTCTCTCTGCTCTCCCAGCCTCCCCCTCTCTCTGCCTCTCCCTGCTCTTCCAGCCTCTCTCTGTCTCTCCCAGCTTCCCTCTCTGTCTGCCTCTCCCAGCCTCCCTCTCTCTCTCTGCCTCTCCCTGCTCTCCCAGCCTTCCTCTCTCTCTCTCCACGTCTCCCTGCCTCTCTCTGTCTCTCCCAGCCTCCCTCTCTCTCTGTGTCTCCCAGCCTCTCTGTCTCTCCCAGCCTCTCTGTCTCTCCCAGCCTCTCCCTGACTCTCTCTGTGTCTCCCAGCCCCTCCCTGTTCTCCCAGCCTCCCTCTCTCTCTGCCTCTCCCTGCTCTTCCAGCCTCTCTCTGTCTCTCCCAGCTTCCCTCTCTGTCTGCCTCTCCCAGCCTCTCCCTGCTCTCCCAGCGTATCTCTGTCTCCCAGCCCCTCCCTGTACTCCCAGCCTCCCCCTCTCTCTGCCTCTCCCTGCTCTTCCAGCCTCTCTCTGTCTCTCTCAGCTTCCCTCTCTGTCTGCCTCTCCCAGCCTCCCTCTCTCTCTCTCTGCCTCTCCCTGCTCTCCCAGCCTTCCTCTCTCTCTCCACGTCTCCCTGCCTCTCTCTGTCTCCCAGCCTCCCTCTCTCTCTGTGTCTCCCAGCCTCTCTGTCTCTCCCAGCCTCTCTCTGTGTCTCCCAGCCCCTCCCTGTTCTCCCAGCCTCCCTCTCTCTCTGTCTCTCTGAGCCTCTCCCTGCTCTCTCAGCCTCTCCCTGCTCTCCTAGCCTCTCTCTGTCTCTCCCAGCCTCTCTTTGTCTCTCCCAGCCTCTCTTTGTCTCTCCCAGCCTCTCTCCCTGCAAGATCCGAGAGGCGAGCAAGAACCCAAAACAAGTTTATGCCTTTATTGTGCCTCGAAGCGAATCATTTTGGTGCCTAATGCACACGAGAAAGTAACTCGCGCACGATGACAAGGCGCCGGCTACGCACTACTTTAAAAAATATATATTTGCTTCATTTATTTCATAGGTTCTCGATTTTTGGACTGAAAGCCGATTGTGAGCTGCACAGCTGTCAGATGAGAAGAATACATGCCAACCGAAATGGGACCTTTAACCACGGCCATGCTACCACGGCAAAAGACCGCTGGTGGCCCTCCACCGCAGCTGCTGTGCCACTAAAACCCTGGCCGGCCAATCTTACTGGTTAGGGGGTTAATTTAAGGGCTTTTAGTGGTTAGGGTAAGGGGTGAAGATTTTTAGTAGGGGGTAGCGTTGGTATTAGGGGTTAAGAGTAGGGGTTTTTAGGGTAAGGGGTACTTACCATAGCGGTGAAGCAGCCGGCGTTCAAGTGTCCCAGCGGCAGGGTGAGCAGCGGCCAAGCGCTGGCGGTCATTTACTGGAACAACCTACCGGAGACTCTCACCACCAGTTTAAATTCTTTCAAAACTAAAGCTGTCTCACATTTTAACCTGGTCTGTAACTGTTACATACGCCTATAATATATATTATCTGTAACTGTTACATACGCCTATAATATATATTATCTGTAACTGTTACATACGCCTATAATATATATTATCTGTAACTGTTACATACGCCTATAATATATATTATCTGTAACTGTTACATACGCCTATAATATATATTATCTGTAACTGTTACATACGCCTATAATATATATTACCTGTAACTGTTACACACGCCTATAATATATATTATCTGTAACTGTTACATACGCCTATAATATATATTATCTGTAACTGTTACATACGCCTATAATATATATTACCTGTAACTGTTACACACGCCTATAATATATATTATCTGTAACTGTTACATACGCCTATAATATATATTACCTGTAACTGTTACACACGCCTATAATATATATTATCTGTAACTGTTACATACGCCTATAATATATATTATCTCTAACTGTGCACGCAATGTCTTGTATATAATGTCTAACACTGATCACTTATGTAACGATGTACTTGTAACCATGTATTATTTGTCTTAACTCTGTGCCCAGGACATACGTGAGAACGAGCGGTAACTCTCACTGTATTACTCCCTGGTAACACATTTTATAAATTAAATAAACAAATTATTTAATCGCGGCGCAACAGCCGCAGCCAAATGTCCTAGGCCGCTTGCCAAGAGGCATCTGGCATAGTGCTAAAGAACCTGCTGCAGCGGAGTGCTTTAAGTCGCTTGCCTCCATCACTTGATACGTGACAGCAGGGAAGACCGCTGCTGATTACATGATGCTAATGTGCAGTAGGGGTTATGCCAGCTCACTCATTGCACCCCCCACCCCGCCTCCAAAGTCTCCTGGCCGTAGTTGTGTCTACCTTCTCCCTGATCAGATACAGGCCACCCCAGGAGAGCAGTGAAGGACAGGGAATTTGCCAGGTGCAACTGATTCTCTGGATCAGGCGACCCTTCTGACCTGTCGCCCTCTGCGAATAATGTTGGGAACGGGTGAAACATGAGTAGCCCAAGCTGAGCAGTTTGAACAGATGTGATTTGCTTGTGAGGATTACTGCCACTCCTTCACTGACTATCCCTAATCTGTTCCTGCGGCAACACTGTAGCAATTAGGAAAAAGTCTAACTGCACAATAGGGGAACATGGACTATGTTTAAGCAGAGGCGGCCAAATCCAGTCCTCAAGGGCCACCAACAGGTCAGTTCTCCAGGATATCCCTGCTTCAGCACCGGTGGCTCATTGACTGAGCCACTGATTGAGCCACCTGTGCTGAAGCAGGGATATCCTGAAAAACTGAAGCTCTTGAGGAGTGGAGTTGGCTGCCTCTGTGTAAGAGAGTGTTTATTTTCCAATTATTTACCATACCGCACAGGTACAAACAGCGATTGCCAAATATTTATGAACCTGCCGCACACTTTGATACCCCCCAAAAAGGTAAAAAAGCAAGAAAGAAATAAGAGAATATAGGTACAGGGTCTGCCAGGGTCCAGCGTCCCCCCAATAACCAATTATAATCAAAATAATAACCAAATCAGCACCACACATAACTTCAATATGAAAGCCCGCCTTAAAGTGACTTACTGTCAACATTTCCGTCCGTACGGACCTTCCTCACATTTAAAACATACGGATTGTGACCGTTTGGTTGTTCTTTGGATATAACAGCTATTATGTAACCATTTCTTACTCAGATTGCATCAAAGGGATGACGGAGTCACTCAGAGAGTGAGCCTGGTCCAAACCCCGGTGTCAGTGCCTTGTGACCTGGTGGTGTAGTCCCATCTTTGTCCTTGTGACCTTGGGCAAGTCACTTTATCTCCCTGTGCCTCCGGCACCAAAAACATAGATTTGTAAGCTCTGCGGGGCAGTGACTCGTGCCACAAAAAATATCTATGTACAGCGTCGCGTACACTGTCTGCCCTATACAAGGAAAAGAATCAATTATTATTTAAATAATAAAATAAGATGTGGTGTTCATATTGACCATAACAAATAATGCCTTCAAAGGGAGCAGGATAATGTGGTTCTGTTAGGGGAATCCAGAATTGGACATATACTTTGCACTGGCATTATGAGAAAGGGAATAGCCACCTGCCCCCTATAATAAACTCTAAGGAATGTGGAAATACAAAGATCTATTGCGGATTTGCTAGACTGAAGCCCTCTTTTTCCACGGATCTAAAAAGACACGTTTTTAAATAAACTAACAGCTTTCTTTATTATATATACGATTTATAATGACTGTTTCCCCTCCCCCCCAAACTTCCACCCAAAAAAAATGAGCCACCTGCCCCCCAACCCCTGGCTTGCGTGTACTGTTCTGGACTCCAGACAACCTCTGAGTGGGTCGGCCAACGGAGCAGCACTCAGCTGCTTTACCCATAATGTATAGGTGGGGTAGTGTGGGGTGTATTTGTCCTATGGATTATTATTACGGTGGGGTCAGGCTTTAGGGGTGAAGTAAAGCATTTGAGGCTCATTGGATCACTGGATCACACTACCTGACATTATTGGGCTTTAGAGGGAGATTGGTCAAAGTGTCAAAACAATTACAGTGCCCAAATAAATGCCTGGTATGTCTTGTTTTCTTGGGGGGGGGGGGGGGGATTGGGCCGGAATGATTGAAACTGAAGTGGAACCCGTGGATTCACCAGACCCCCGGCACTTTACAGGTTAAAATAAAAGTAGCACTGTGTGAGATTTCTGAATAAAGATGTACGTTTATAGTATGTTGAAACAAATCTATTTGGACTGTGTGTTTTTTTTTTTTTTAGAATGATTAACGCCAGACTGATGACCTATAAAGAATAAAGGAAGGGCCCAGGCTTTCCGAAAGGAATCCCCTTTCCTTCATAATGTAAATAGTATTGAAAAGACAGAGCCCTACTCCGACGTGGAAAGAACAAACTGGATCAAGAGGCGGCTCTAATAAAAAAAAAGATTTAATGAATCACATGGATATGCTGGGTAAAAACGCACCGACGCGTTTCCAGCAACCGCTCGCCATCAACACCTTGGAATAGCAGGACAGGAGAAGACGCATCTAAGTCAGGAGAAGACGCAAGTAAGTCGCCTGCGTCTGGATGTTTTCTATCTATTCTTTACAGAGGATGGGATATTACATTATATGTTTGCGATACCTATGCGAGGACCCCATTGGGCGTTATTTCCCTGATATTTATACACATGAATTGCAGCTACCGATTAAGGATATCCCGGACATTATATATCTCATCACTTTATGACGTTGGAGCCCGCGCCTAGTCTGAGCGCCATCACCCCGCCGGACTCTATGTGAACTTTTATCATGTAAAACTGCCAGATTGATTAACACACATTCCCAGCTAGCTCAAACTCCCACCACATCATGAATATATATTTATGGCAACAAGAGAGATACTGAGCGTGGCAATTGTATATAACAAGAGACACGGGGTGCCCAATGCTACATCCCGTTGACAAAACATATATGGTAAAAAGTATCAAGTAAAATACTTCAATACTACTGCCAGATTGTAAATGAAAAAAATATATAGTGGTACCCTGGCTGTGAAAATAAAGTGTTGGTACCACTAGTGCAGCAGGGGTGGGCCCTACAGATGGGCCATGCTGTGAAGTGGTTAAAATGCTTTAGCCAAAGAATTGAACTAAATGACCCTTATAAACAAATGAGTATTTAATGATATAACATGTCAAGTTAGATGTAGCACTGGGCCTTTTTGTCTTTTGTTGGTACCACTCTGGCCATCACATATCGACCTCTGGTAACAAGTGATTCTACATATCGAACTCTGGTAACAAGTGATTCTACATAGGGGCCACAGCGCTGAAGCCCCCGCTGTGTGTGTATGTGAAGATATGCTCCAAGAAACGCGCAGCTCTGTGCTTTCCAAACACTTCCCTTTCCATGTTCCTTGTGCGCGTTTTCTTACTTCTACTCGCACACTACTGGGACGATGGCCAAATTTAGGGTAAGTGAAATCTCTGTTTTCCTCTTTGCAAATGCGTCCAAAGCTCTTTTCACCGCGTAAGAATTCATCGCCACGGATGGAATTTCCAAAGACACATTCCCCTGTCAGAGGCCATGTGGAAAACATTTTGAATGTTCCTTCTATTTAAAGGGCTGCTCAGATGTAAAGGTCTGGTCCCTTATAGCAGGGGTGCGGAACTCCAGCCCTCAAGCCACCCCCACCCCCAACAGGTCAGGTTAAGGATATTTCTGCTTCAGCACAGGTGGCTCAATCAGTCCCTGCTCCAGCACAGGTGTCTCAATCAGAAGCTCAGTCTTCGACTGAGCCTCTGATTGAGCCACCTGTGCTGAAGCTGGGATATCCTGAAAACCTGACCTGTTGGGGAGGCTTGAGGACTGGAGTTGAGCCTCCCTGCCTTATAGCACCAACTAATGGGAGTGATGTTTAAGGGGTTAAATCTTGGCTGCATATTCTTTTATTTTTTATTTGGCAGCAAGTATTGGTCAATAATTATTTAATATTACATTGTAAATGGTAACTGAAGCTTTAGAGCATCGTCTTCCCGGTCTTGTACACAGTTATTTTATTTGTAGTAACACAGGAGGGAGAGGGAGGAGGGGGTGGGATGCCTTTTATTGGACCAACCAGTCGTTGATATGTTACAGGCTTTCCAACCTCTCAGGGTCCTTCCTCAGGTCCCACACCCGAGAGGTTGGAAAGCTTGTAACATATCAACTACTTGTTGGTCCAATAAAAATGTATCACAACCCTGCTCCCTCTCCCTCCTTTGTTATTACATGTGTAGCCCCTGTAAGAAATTGTGGGCTACCAATCCTTCTCCTACTGGTGTAAGCCCTGGTAAGGGCAGGCGCCAGTAGTAATCATGGGGTTTTCCCCCCACCAAGCCCTGCCTTGAGTGATAGAGGTAGGCCCCTGACTCTGTGGCAGGCCTGAGACAGAGGGGAGGTCCTGCTGACATCATTAGGGGCAGGGCTGTATCTATTTAGTGGGCTGCTCCTGTGTGTGTCTGTGTTCAGTCTGAGAGTTCTGCCTGGGAGGAGGAGAGTCTGTCAGTCTGTTGGAGAGTTCAGTTCTGTGACAGTCTGTTGCAGTGGAGAGAAAGATGTGACAGTTGTGAGAGTGGAGAGTGCTGGAAACAGGAGAAAAGACACTTAGCCATACAGATTAGAGCTAATAGCACTGTAGTGCGTGGACCAATGCCCCTCATCCTGCTGAGGGGGTGAGGGGGGAGATCTACCCTCACCCAGAGAGTATATCCTGGAGGTGGGGGTTGGGGTATTGAAGTCCCTAACCAGCCCATCCTGCTAGGGTACAGCCTTGAGGAGAGGAGAGGAGGAAAGGCCTGTACACATTGGGAGTGCACTGCTGTATATGAACTGCTGTGTGCCACTGTGCATGAAGTGTTGCTGTATCATTGTGCAAGGACAATAAAGAGTGCTGCTATTTTATACAAAAGACTGTGTGGAGTTTAAGATCACTCGCCCTGGGACCAGGGCTTCTTCTGGGAGGATCTTAACCTATCCCTATAGGTCTCTCCAGAAGATGGAGGCGCTGCACCACCACTGTTGCTAGAGAAGATGGAGGCATATACCCCAGAAGCCTGGCCCTGTTATCCCCCACACCAACGCGGGAGACTCAGGCCCTCCTGTTCCAAGCAGGTATGCACCACCATACACATGTAGCCAGCCCTCAATACACCTTAGAGGCACGATCTGTGTCTAGGGGAGGGGTGTGGGGGACATGGGATACACATGGAAGAGAGGACCATCATGGCTCCTCATCCTTCTTTGCCTTCTATGGAAGTAATTTTATTTGAAACAACTGAACGTCGTCGTTGTGATATGTGGACTGGACATGGTTTGGATGGGAAATGTCGTAGCAAATGTCGATTCCTCATATTAAAACTCAAGTATTTATAGTGACATAAAATTGGGTTTTTCTGTTTGAATAAGCTGTGGATTTACTAAACTGCAGGAAGAATAAGAGGCGTTCAACTCGGAGACGCTAAGTAAACATCGGAACAAAGTGCGGAATACGGGTTTCCAACACGTTATAATCAAGGCAACTGTTGTAGACTCGATACTGTACACGCACTTTCTTTTAACAGCATTAATAAAAAGATTCCTTTATGACAAATGAAATAGTAGTGTTACGTGCTCCAGGTTATAAAACAGGAATGGGAATGACGTATTATATTATTCTATACTGTAGTTTGAGTGAATTACAATCTGGTCTGTGTATTACTGCAAGTTTGGAGCAAACCCGATGTATATAATAGGGTCCTCTATTTAATGCCTCTGCCTTCTGCTTATCCCTAATAATGTGCCTGCCCACGTCACACTGAAATGGTCCTATGTTCTCTTTTGTTATATATTCGTTATTAACATACTTGAAGAACTTTTTAGGCACGATTCCATTGCACTACTGTGAAGCGCTGTGTACATTAATGGCGCTATATAAATAAAGACATACAATACAATACAATACAAATCCCTTTTTTCATTTGACGTCTTTGCTGACCTGATTGCCAGTGTCGGATTTTAAAAAATGGCGCCCGTAGGCACTTATTTCGTACCGCCCTCCTCCTCCCACATCGCACCGTCACATTGCCATGGCAATGTGACCCTGGGTGACGTCACGTTGCGGGCCCGCACAAGCGCGATCAGCACTTGCCAGGCGCGCATGCGCGGCCCCCAAGCGCAGATTGCTCGTGCCGCCACCAAATTTTCTCGCCTTATGCCCGGGCCTATCCGGCCTGATGGGAAATCTGGCACTGCTGATGGTCCTTTTGTAACTTTTGCGACATGCCTTATAATTATGATAGGAGCCTCTGTCCATTCCGACTACAACAATCTAAATGCCGCCATTCTACTTCATCCTCTTCCTGTGTATAAAATAAGTGTCACCATCTGACAATGTTTTAACGATTGCACATTTATTTTACGTATTTTTCAAGCAAGATTTATTCCTTTTAGATTCTTCCAGACGGTGACTGAAATCTGCCTTTCTAAAATTGTCTGTGTTGATCCCATATAATATGGTTTTTGACAAATTCTTTCAGATGAGACCATGTTATGATCACTGTTTCCCAAATGTCTTCCACAATATGTGTTATTCTGCATTGTTTGATAGTTCTAGGTCCAGCATGGCCCCTTTCTTAGGTGTCTCCTCAATAATTTGAGACATTTAATTGTCCTTTAGCACACCCCAAAAACGTGTTTCCTTTTAGTTGTAATGCTAATCTTATAAAGGGTTAGGATGCCAATTATAGGCCATTTGTTTTCACCCATCTAACCCAGTGGTTCTCTACTCCAGCCTTCAAGACCCCCAATAGGTCAGTTTAAAGATATCCCTGCTTCAGCACAGGTGGCTCCGTCAAAGACCGAGCCACTGATTGAGCCACCTGTGTTGAAGCTGGGATATCCTTAAAACCTGACCTATTCGGGGGTCTTGAGTACTAGAGTTGAGACCCCTTGCTCTAACCAATAAATGAGGGAGTTCCACGCATTCATAGTGGGATAAAAGTCACCGCTTTTATTTACATATTACATGAAACTCCTTGAGATTGCTGAACGGCCAATAGCAAATACCCAGGGTGGCGTAAGCTCCAACCCTACACTACGGATGCCCCAAAGCTGCCCAATAAAAAAAATGCCCCCTGTCACCCATGAGGCTGCTGGAGCCCAACTGTTATGCTGACACTCCGAGTCCACGTCTGATATTACGGCATGGCTGGTCTGACCATAACGCCATCACGCACAGACTACCAATCTCTTCTTGGGGTAACGTGACCCGGCCGTAAAGGTCCAGCGTCCAAAAATGGCAGCTTTTCTGCATCCATGACCTTGCCGACCTGGCAGTTCCCCCACCCGTAGGAACCCTTAAGACCCCTTGACGGTTCCTGAAACCATCCATTAGTCTAACAGATGGACCCCATCCACCCTGTACAATTTGAGATATTTGGCATCTATTTCCTTATGTTCGATGTACGTCCCCCCCACCCAAAAAGATGAATTTACTGCTGGCTTTGTTTAAACGTCTCCTCATCCTTTCTAGGTCAACCCGGTTACAGACCCCTCTCTAAGCCCTCCTTGGTATAATGGCGGACAGTACAATTAACACATGATCCCACTGGGCCATTATCCTGGTGCCGCCCAGGGATATTAGAACCACATTAGAACCACATCTGATTTTATCCCATAATTTGCCAATGCCAAGCTCAGTGTGGGCAGCAAAGCATCCCAATGCATATCTCTCCTCCCTAGCCAGCGTATGTTCATCTTTTCGGGTGGTCTCCCTAGCTGTTGACCATGCAGTCTGATCTGCAACTGCCTGACGTCTCAATGAATAAACGAGTGGCCCACAAACCAGACCTCCTTTGGGTTTGACTTGAGGCTAACTGGAATTTCGTAAAAATCATACCAGGCCCAAAACACACCACAAACACTTAAAAATAAATGGTATTTATTCTGGAACCTGTAAGGTTTTCCCCTGTTCTGAGGCTGCTATCAGTCCTCAGTGCAATGTTGCAACAATGTAACTTCCCCGTGTGGCTTCCCAGCCTGTTGCCTTAGTAACCCCCCTCTGCTCACATCTGAAATGGTTTGCCTATCCTTCCCCTGCTAGTTGGTATACCCCATGCCTTGTTCCTGTTTGCACAGGAAAGCATGCTTTCTTTTCCCAATACTGTAGTGAGTAGACGCACCTTTCACTGTCCCCCCTGAAAAGCAACAATTTTTACCTTCTCCCCACAAATGTTACCAGCAAGTTATTTTATACCTTATGTGTACCCCTTCCAATAAAGTTGTAGAAAATAGAAGAACTCTGTGTGCATTTAAAGGAGATGAGTTTAGCTACCTGATCCTACTCACTTGCCACAGTGGGCCTGGGCCAGAATAGAATTATTATTTGTCATGCTTGGTCCGCATGTATGTTTTATAGCACTCGAATTTCCACTTGCCTATCTTCTTTATTCTCTCTAAGGACAGCTCCTCCTGTGCTACAAAGGTTGCTGCCCCTACTCTAAAGTTGTACCACATTTTGGGGGATCCATGCCGGATGTCTACAAACAGGGCTTAAAAATACTGGGAAATAGGAATCTTGACACAGGCGCAACATCCCTGTGGACCAGGCAAGCCTTTGTCTATTGTAGAGCTTCACTAACTTGACTGGGCATATTTTCTTGCCCTCCCGTTCTTGCATGTGCCCCCATGTCCCCGTGCCTGCCTGATCTGTTTTTTTAATCTGTGTGTGTTTTGCCTGTTATAACCCTTCCATTTATGATAGTTGTTGCGGAGCAGTCCCTTATTAGTGCCCCCTTTTGATGCTGTCACTAGCTCACCTATCTCGAATGCCCCAAAGAAAGCCAACCCAACCGCTGTCCTGAACAAGATGGTTTCCCCTTTACCTCAACGTACTGATAGCGCTCATTCCCTTAGAGCTTCTAGCCTGCTTCTCATTACTGGTTCCCTGATATCCTCATGTCTAGTTTCACCCTAACACCACCACCCAATGAGTGGCTGTTGTGAAGTACTTCCCATCCTGCAGGCCATGCTCGACACCATACTGCTTACTCTGACTCGTGTTGCCCTTCTTATTTGTGCCTGGGGAAATTGGAGAGGCTTTTCTCTGCCTCTCACCTTCCCCTTTGCCTTATCAGCACCTTGTAATGCCGGCAACTATCCCCGGGCGCTGCTATATACCTTCCAAGTGTGAGGAGGTGTTGACTTCCGAACTATCTCCATTAAGCCTCGAGCCCTATCTGCCAAAAGTTATTGGGGCATGTTAATCCTTTCTCCTGGGCTTCCGGCACCTCCATCTGCTATGCTATTGAACTTTCCGGGCACATGTCGAGCCTTAAAGTTAATATTCAGACCCACACACCTCTGTACCAGCCACCTGAGCAGAAGGAGATGTTGCTGCTTAACTGTTAATTGTGCAAACTACCCCCAACTTGTCAGTTCAAAAGATGATATGCTTGTTCTTAAGCTTGCTGCCCCACAGTTCGACTGAGACTAGCATGGGAAACATTTCAAGGAAAGTTAGGTTCAAGCCCACTGCAATCCATTCCCGCGGCCATGGCACTGCACCGTGCTAAGATGAACCTCGAATCCGTGTGCTCCAACTGCATCTGGGAACAGCTGAAGCTCCAGATTGGATTGGCTGCTCTTCAACCAATGCCCCTTCCCATTTCCATTTTTGAGGAAACCCTTTCAGAATTTGGAATGTTGGGGGGACCTACCAACAGGAAATCATCTAAGTATCGCGTAATCATGTTTAAACCCGCTTTTGCGCTCGTACCAGGGCAGGAAAGAGCTAAATGCCTCAAAATATGGTCATGATATGGCACAGCACATGGGGACACAATTATCTATGAAATACTGCCCGTTCCATTTTTCAACCCATCAACTTGAAACTATCCTGGTTAAGTGGTAATAGCCGGAATGCTGACTCTATATCAAGCTTGGTCATGAGGGCCCTTTGGCAAACGAGATGATGATCTGAACTGTTGTGTCGATTGATTCGTATTGCGTCGTTCACTGATCCTCCCGTGGGAAAAGACAAGTGCTGTATCAATCCGAAGTTACTTGCTATTTTCTTTGGCACCACCTCAAGGGGAGAAATCATTAAATCAGCTGTAAGGAGTGTGGCAAACCCTAAACCCTATGCGTTTTGCTTTAGAGCTTCAGGGGTCGGCCCTGAAGAAACTGGAAAGCGAAACGCATAGGGTTCATTTCCTGAACTTCCTGGATCACATCTAACACCACAGAAGCAGCAAAACTCACACAGCACATCGTGCAACGCCTTCTCCTCTGACATCATCAAACACCGACGTGGTGTGGGAGACCTGAGGCTATGGCGTGTAAGCTCCACTTGCAGCGTGCGATTAATGTGTCTGTTTGGGACTGCAGCAAAGACCGTTCTGGGCGGTTCCCAGAAAATGCTTCTTTTGACTGAAATTTTGGAAGTTACATTGATTTTTTTGCGCATAAAATAGTTTTATACCTGAGACTGTATTGTCAGAAACGGGATATGTATCTATATTTTCTTTGAACATATATCCCAGGTTTTGTCTGGAACCAGAATGGAGGCAAAGTGATTGTTTGTGATGAAGGAACAGGCTTTATAGATGGCGTATACGAACTGAAGAGAAGTATCCCCAATAGAGAGAGCACTCACTTCCCAAAGCGACTGTATGGTATATGATTGTGGTCAAAAAGATTAATACTTTATCAGAGATAAACCCAGAAAGATGAAAATAAGGTATGTACAAGGCGACGAGGTAAGTACTAGCCTCCTGTTGCGTATTGGTCTGCTATGTATTACAATACTGGCGCAGCACAGAAAATAAGCACAAGCCCAAATCACACAGTGATAATTTATTTAAAGCTGCAGTTCAGTCTTTTTTTATTATTATTTATTTTTTTACTTTAATAGTTTCATGTGGGCAATCTCTAATTACCTAAAGAACTGCATAGCTGCCGGTCAATTCATTCTCCGTCTATTGATCGGCAAAGTTTGGCGACATCTTTAAATATGGGGAATGTAAATCGTTGCTATAGGAACAAGCATGCTTGTTAAAATAGAATACAAGAAAATTGGTCTTTCAAAGTTGTTTTTTTTAAAACAGAAAATGTTAAAAGTATTTTTTCTTACTACAGAACTGATTTATTAAAAAAAACACACATGCAGGATATTGCCTGAACTGCAGCTTTAAACAAATAACATTTATATCACCAGTAGGGAGATGCAGCTGGTATGAGGGTGTTTCTCAACACCCTTAGATAAGGCAACACAAATAAAAGCATTTAGTCAGCTACAGAACGGTATCATCTATTCGTTTTTGATTATTAAGCTTGGCTAACACAGTACAGATACCTTTACATCACAAGATATATATATTTATTTTCTTGATATGCTAGGAAAGCAAAATGTGCAGCTGGACGTTAGAAATCAGTTCATGAAAACGACAGCGGGGCAGCCAGCTGAAGTCTGTGGAACAAACAGGGCCTTTTTTATCACACTCGGCAGTATTGAAACGTAACACAATGCATACAGTTACAGTGCGTTCTGAATGGTGGCGGTAACCTCTGCTAGCCACCATGCTGAGAGGCAAACTAGAGGTCTCTGTCCAGTTACTCTGAGGCACACAAGCGGCACAAAGTGTCACTGAATCTGCAGGAAAACAAGACAGGCCCTGTGGTGTTTCTGTAAGAGAATTACTGGCTTCTCATCACTCATGCAGAATAGCCAACAAATAACGCATTGAATCCTTCAGGACAAACACGCTGAACAAGAGAGAATGAGCGCACGCTCTTCTGGATCCTGGGTAGCAGAACACTCAGGGATTACACACAAGGATAATACGGATCATTTAGATGCCAATAAAATAGAGACAAGAGTAAAGGTTAGTAGATGAAACAATAGCATTACATAGTTGTAGCAGAAAAAACAGTTATACATTAAGACAGGGGTTCTCAACTCCAGTTCTTGAGCCTCCCCCCCACCCCACCCCCACACAGGTCAGGTTTTAAGGATATTCCTGCTTCAGCACAGGTGACTCAATCAGTCCCTGCTCCAGAACAGGTGGCTTAATCAGAGGCTGTCTTCGACTGAGAATAACATACTCAACAATGCTCTACATCAGGGGTAGCCACCTCCAGTCCTCAAGGGCCACAAAGAGGTCATGTTTTCTGGATATCCCTGCTTCAGTCGTTGACTGAGCCACTGATTGAGCCACCTGTACTGAAGCAGGGGTATCATTCAAACGTGACCTGTTGGTGGCCCTGGAGGACTAGAATTGTCCACCTGTGCTCTACATTGCAGTGCATCCATCTTTTCCCATAAGGACACCTTGTAACCGACATGCTGTAACCTTTTCTTGCTTAGCAACACATTAGTGGCTCCTCAGGTAGCAGAGTTTGGAATTAAATGATTTAATTTTGTTCCATTCCCAGTCTGCATTTTAAGTCCTGTCCTTCTCCCTTCCCCCCCCCTACCCCCCATTTCTTTCCCCCACATCTGCCATCCATCAGTAAATTGTACCCTCCCCAATCATTTCATCACCATGCAGGAGTAACATCAATCTATCTGCTTCCAGTACCAAGAGGAAATCCACACAAACAAACCCGTTGGCACACGCTCCTTGTCAAAATTGTTTAGTGATCCAGAGCATTAAACTACAAATATCTAGAAAATGCCATTAATCAGTAGCAAAGCATGTTCTCTTACACTCTATTACCACCATTGGAAGATAAGAGAAGATTGATGGTGTGAAGAAACCTCAGCTTGCTACAATGTCTGCAATACACTCTTATAAATTGTAACGAAAACGTCGCTAATATTTTAAACGCATTTATGTTCATTGCTTGGAGCAGGAACAGATGATCAGAAGCGCAGCCGCCCCTTGAAGAACTCACCAGCAATAAAGTAAGGTAAAGACACTTTATTGGGCTACATAAAAAAGATACAAAGATCCACAGACAAAAAAGATCCTCCTCCCACGCGTTTCACACCCTCTCGGGCGCTTTCTCAAGGTGAGCGGCCGGCTTGTTCTTTTGAAATATAAATACATGTTTCTTGTGCTCGGCGTTTTCACGTTGTCTGGCGTTTTTCTCCGTATACCACACAAAACAGTCCAATAATCAAACTTTTAATTACTCGGATTCACTAAAGTCTCTAGGGGAAATATCTTGGTCTTAAATCCATTAACAGATTCCCTGGTTTGCTTTTTCAGCTAATCGACACTGTTAGGCAGATAGAGAACTTGCATAAGTAGCAACTGTGGTCTGCCAAACCGTACTGCTAGCATTAGGCATTAATTCAATGAAGGTTAGAAAGGTGTGGGCAAATTATTATTAATGGCTGTTTTTGGTATTTGTATTATTACTAAAATATTTATTATATGAAAATACAACAATACAATCCCCACTTTCCAATTAGCCATTTCTATCATGTCCCTGAGAGTCACAGACCCAGGATGGTCTTTCTCCCTGCAGCAAAAAAGAGAGGTGCATGAGAATTTTACCAGGTAGTGTTAGGACCTGCATACTGGTCATGCCGTGACGTGGCTGCATACTGGTCATGCCGTGACGTGGCTGCATACTGGTCATGCCGTGACGTGGCTGCATACTGGTCATGCCGTGACGTGGCTGCATACTGGTCATGCCGTGACGTGGCTGCATACTGGTCATGCTGTGACGTGGCTGCATACTGGTCATGCCGTGACGTGGCTGCATACTGGTCATGCCGTGACATGGCTGCATACTGGTCATGCCGTGACGTGGCTGTAGACTTATAACGTGTTGGCCAAAGGGTTTAACTAGATGACCCTTACTCATGAGCAGATTAGCACTGAAGTATTGTACTGTACGTTGTGTCATTGTGCCACTGCAGCCAGGGATTCTGGGAAATGACATGCAAATAAGCACGCAGTGTCACCTGTCTGAGACATGTGAATGTGCTCACAAGAGATATTTTTATTTTCTGTGCATTGTACAATGGAGGGTTTTTGTAACTTTGTTTACCCACCATAACTTATATAATGTGTGGATACGTTTTGACCAAACTTTTAAAGGCAAAAGTTTTTATAGAATACTGAATGTTTAAACTTTCGCTAAAAGTTTGTGCAAACTGTAGAAAAAAGTGAAATTTGGTCCTTTCTCACATCTCTTGGAGGGGGGATTCTGGCTGTGCAAGCACTTGCTGAACACATAATGACATCACAAAGTGACATCACACAGTGACATCACACAAAAGGGAGCAGCCAGCGGAAAGCAAACCCCTCCCAAGTCTGAAAAATGTCAAAATAGTCACCCCGATGAGACCCCTTAAAAATGTCACTGAAATTAGTTCACTTTGGTCCTAGGAGGGATTTCCCTTTTAAGTTCGAATTCCAGAATCAATTAATGAATGATTGTTAAAAGTGTATCAAGCATTCGGCTGAGTCCCCGCTGGCGCTGAGCGCGCTTACCTTGGTTAATGTGGATCGTCACATCTACAATCACACTGTGCGCGCTCATACGCGGGCACACACGCTCACCCACGCTCGGCACTTAGATAAACCAAAAAATTACTTTTGAGCGCGCTCAGCTTGCCTGCAGCGCCCCCCGCCTTCGCGCGCCCTTGCGATATAGCTAGGACAGCCGAGCGCTCATGCTTGGAGAGCTGGTGATGTCACCGCTCTCAAGCATGAGCGCCGTCAGCGCCAGCGTGGCCGCAGCCTTAGACTGTAAGTAATACAGGGCAAGGTATGCGGGCCCAGGATTCTTATGTACAGACCGAGTATACTGTGAACACATAAGAAAAATATGTTATTTTATTATACTAATTCATTGCGCAGTGGCCATAATGGTAAACACTGGAAAAGAGTCTGCCCGGGAAGCTCAGTCTCTAATTTGTACTTATTTTTATTTTTTTACAAATATTGAAGCCAGGGTCAATACACAAAGACAGCCGTACACAGAACCAATACTGACAGAGTCTGACACATGACCAGTTACCCACAATACCCCCTATTTTGACACTGAAGCTTGGTGTGCTTCCCTTTAAACTGGATTTCCCGCGTGATTTAAACATTTTTTACTCCTAGCTGGATTTTACTCTTACTTTCACCGGGATACCGGGCAACCCTGTATATTCATCCAGACCAGGGGTGTGCAAACTTCTTGAGCAGCGTCCCCCAGCCCCAGAGCCGCAGTGTTCGCGCGCCCCTCTCTCCAATGGCTCGGCGTCAAATGACATCGTGGGTCATGTGACGTCACTTAACCCCGCTGCGTCATTTGACGCGTGTTGCCATGGCGATGTGTAACGTCACATGACACCGCGGCGTAATTTGACACCGCATTGCCATGGAAATGCGTCACCGAAGACACGGCAGAGAGCAGAAGCCTCACGTGTGGTTAAGAGCGCGGTGCCTCTGTAACCGCCCGCACCCCCCTTTGAAATTCTCTCTCACCGCAGACGATAGGGCAGTGCCTGGGGTTCACCTTTATTATAAGAGCCTCATTGTCCTTATTGTCACAACCATGCTGCCCAAATAATGCACACAGGAGGGGGACAACCGTCAGAGCTGGAACTCCCACCCTCTGAGTGCAGATTGATGGAGGTTATAGCACCTTCACAGGTCGTCGGACGCCCAGGACACAGGGGTCTTGCACAGGATCAACCTGGTAAGTCAAAACAGACTGCATGTATTATGCAGCGTATATCCAGCTCATGTATACATGTAACGTTATACACAGACATGAGATTGTGGTATTATTTGCTCTGCGGTCACATATACATGCGGTGGGTAGCTCTCACAATAATCTAAATGTGACATGCTTAGATAAGTGATGAAGTGTCCAGATAGGAACATTTGTATGAGATACAGGAGATATTTGCTAGAAAGTGCTAAGTGATCATATCCTTTTGTTATCAGATGATCACAATACACAGCACTTTGCTTCGGCAGACTTCTATTTTCTCAGGTTCTGCTAAGGTTAGTTTCTGGAGACTAACACTGAGAGAAGATCAATCACACGTATGACGGAGCATATGCCGAACTGCTGACAAGGACATCTTTCATGGGACCAAACACCATGGAGACAATAAATATAGAATCTAAGGGAATAATGTGCTGAACAGAACAGCACTTCACTGCTAGATTGTAGCTTAGTTTCCCCCGAGGTTTAAAACCTCTCAGGGATAAACCGTTTTGATTGTTTGAGAGCGTCTAGTCCACAGTTAAACTAGGATTTGAAAGCTCTAGAGCAGGGGTTTTCAACCCTTTTTTTGGTTAAGGAACCCTAAAATTATATTGTGAAATTGTGCGAAACTCCAACTCTCTCTAATAGCACGTCTGGGATCAGATGCATTGTAAGGAATCCCAACCCTCTCTAATAGCGCGTCTGGGATCAGATGCACTGTAAGGAACCCCAACTCTCTCTAATAGCGCGTCTGAGATCAGATGCATTGTAAGGAACCCCAACCCTCTCTAATAGCGCGTCTGAGATCAGATGTATTGTAAGGAACCCCAACCCTCTCTAATAGCGCGTCTGGGATCAGATGCACTGTAAGGAACCCCAACTCTCTCTAATAGTGTGCCTGAGATCAGATGCATTGTAAGGAACCCCAACCCTCTCTAATAGCGCGTCTGAGATCAGATGTATTGTAAGGAACCCCAACCCTCTCTAATAGCGCGTCTGGGATCAGATGCACTGTAAGGAACCCCAACTCTCTCTAATAGTGTGCCTGAGATCAGATGCATTGTAAGGAACCCCAACCCTCTCTAATAGCGCGTCTGAGATCAGATGTATTGTAAGGAACCCCAACCCTCTCTAATAGCGCGTCTGAGATCAGATGCATTGTAAGGAACCCCAACCCTCTCTAATAGCGCGTCTGAGATCAGATGCATTGTAAGGAACCCCAACCCTCTAATAGCGCGTCTGGGATCAGATGCACTGTAAGGAACCCCAACTCTCTCTAATAGTGTGCCTGAGATCAGATGCATTGTAAGGAACCCCAACCCTCTCTAATAGCGCGTCTGAGATCAGATGTATTCTAAGGAACCCCAACCCTCTCTAATAGCGCGTCTGAGATCAGATGCATTGTAAGGAACCCCAACCCTCTCTAATAGCGCGTCTGAGATCAGATGCATTGTAAGGAACCCCAACCCTCTAATAGCGCGTCTGGGATCAGATGCACTGTAAGGAACCCCAACTCTCTCTAATAGTGTGCCTGAGATCAGATGCATTGTAAGGAACCCCAACCCTCTCTAATAGCGCGTCTGAGATCAGATGTATTCTAAGGAACCCCAACCCTCTCTAATAGCGCGTCTGAGATCAGATGCATTGTAAGGAACCCCAACCCTCTCTAATAGCGCGTCTGAGATCAGATGCATTGTAAGGAACCCCAACCCTCTCTAATAGCGCATCTGAGATCAGATGCACTGTAAATTCTTCTGTATTTGATACAATTTTAAAATGACATGAAAATTGCAGGGGACACTTTAGTGATGCCCGGGGAACCCAAGGGTAACCCAAACAAAGCCTGTGCTGTTTTGTAAATATAAAGTTCCTGGCACCCATCTTTTCTACCACAACACCCAGCTGCACGGACTCAGCACCCTGACAAGGTAACACCGTACAGCCAAATCTAGAGACTAGCTGATGCAAGCTCCCGAGGAGCCGAGCAGGGGGGTTACATTACACTATTACCAGAATGAATGTAGCCTATGAAAAAAATGTATATTTTTAAGAACAGTGATCTGCCCCAATATTGCTTAATAAGAAAAATGATAGTACGAGGTATTAGAGAACCGAAGGCTTGGGAGGTTTCTTTGTTCCATGTTTTTTTTTTTTAAATTAGCAATCTCTTTTATTTTATTATTTCGAATATGTGATGGGCATGGATCCACGGTGCCTCTGCTCGCCGGGGTGTAAACTGACCAGTGCAATGCCAGTTTGTACAGTCAGAGCTGTGCATAGAAGTCACAGTGTGACCAAGAGAAATCGTCCTCCGTGTTGTAGCGTGATTACGTAGCCCAACGCGTTTCGTCACACCAAGAACATGACAACGCCTGCCGAATTCAACTGGACGTAAAGCGTTGAGTTGCTGTTTGCTGATCAACTGCGTGAGACGTGACCCGAATAATCGTCCTCAAAACCGGGGATGGATCAACCGGAAGAGGCATGGACGCGTCACGGAGGACGGGGAGATCGGCGGCGGCAGCAGTGAGACTGCAGACGCTCTGTATTTCTAAATAGAGATTGTATATCTGAAGATGCTGTTTTAAACTGTGAAAAATGAGTGTACACTGATGATTTTTTAGACATAAAGTGCCTTTTTATTCAGTACATCTGCACTATTGCACTTTTTCTGTCCCTTCCGTTTCTGAGATTGATTTGGAGGGATTATACCTGCGTCCCAAGAGAAGA
Organism: Ascaphus truei; assembly: GCF_040206685.1. Taxonomy (NCBI): domain Eukaryota; kingdom Metazoa; phylum Chordata; class Amphibia; order Anura; family Ascaphidae; genus Ascaphus; species Ascaphus truei. Next base: position 49,657,666 of record NC_134491.1, on the reverse strand, counting down.
ATGAATCCACCTGAAAGATTAGCACCATGGGTCTTCCCTAAATCTAATACAGGTGGTCCTCGCTATCGGAAGGGCCGTTATCCGTCAAACGGGTTATCCGACGCTAAATAATGCATTCCGCTGAACGCATTATCCGATGCCAGAACGGGTTATCCGACGCTAAATAATGCATTCCGCTGAACGCGTTATCCGATGTCGGAACAGCTTATCCGACGCCAGATAATGCATTCACTGAACGCGTTATCCGATGCAGGAACGGGTTATCCGATGCCAGATAAAGCATTCCGCTGAACGCATTATCCGATGCCAGATAAAGCATTCCGCTGAACGCGTTATCCGATGTCGGAACCGGTTATCCGATGCCAGATAATGCATTCCGCTGAACGCGTTATCCGATGTCGGAACGGCTTATCCGACGCCACATAAGGCATTCCGCTGAACGCGTTATCCGATGCAGGAACGGGTTATCTGACGCCAGATAATGCATTCTGCTGAACGCGTTATCCGATGCAGGAACGGGTTATCCGACGCCAGATAATGCATTCCGCTGAACGCGTTATCCGATGTCGGAACGGGTTATCTGATGCTCACCGCTGCGGATTAACATGGGATCAGCGATCTGACGGTCCGCTACCTGACGGCGATTTGTGGGACGGATTCCGACGGATAAGACTGCGGCCCCAGTGCCTGCGCTGCACGCGCGCCTGCGAGACTGGCGGTGCATGCAGCCCAATTCCCCGGTCTGCAGAGAGCTGCAGGGGGAAAGACAAGGGGGGGGCGTGATGGGGGAGTGGCGAGGGTGCAGCCGTGACATCACCCGGCAGGTTTGCCCTCATTTGCTGAACCGCCGGGGGCGTGGCCTATCGCTCTGGCACTTGTTCACCTCACAATTTTCTTGCAGGCTGGAAAATCTCACCGCGCAGTGCGGCGCCCCCCCCCCCCCTCGCAGCGGGCCCACCCTCATTGAGGGGCGGCTCTTGTCCCTGCAGCATCCGCCACAGCGGGCGCTGCAGTAGCCAGCGGGGACCTGGCCTAACTTGGGACTACCTGTATAGAGAATGTGAGTGCGGCTTTATCAGCTTACGCACGCAAACATTGTGTTACAAACAATATTATACCATTGTGTCTTCGCTATTCCTATTGTTTTCCATTTCTGCGCTTCCACGCCATCTATAAAGCCCGTAGTGTTCATCCATCACAAACAACCACTTTTGCCTCCATTCTGGTACCAGGCAGAATCTGGGATGCATGTTCAAAGAGAATATAGATAAATATCGCATTACTGACAATACAGTCTCAAGTATCATATTAGCCTCCTGTTGCGTATTGGTCTGCTATGCATTACATCTGTTATGTGAAAAATGATATCCAGATCAATATTACATGATAGAATAGAATGTAATGATTACAGGAAACAAAGAAACCAATAAAGTGAACATTTACAGAAATAAGCCTATTCAAGTTAGGGGCGGGGTTTAGTCTAAAACTGTTTTGTGAGATTGTTTTGTCTCACACTTACTCATCGGGTGAGAATAGAACTTGGGGCGATTGGAAAACGTGCTTGGTTTATGAAGAATGATTCAGCTCCTTACAACACAGCATTAAACTCCTAGGGAAGGGGTTCTCAACTCCAGTCCTCAAGACCCCCCAACAGGTCAGGTTTTCAGGATATCCCTGCTTCAGCACAGGTAGTCCCTGCTTCAGCACAGGTGGCTCAATCAGACTGGTTGAGCCGGATGCGCTGAAGCAAGGGATATCCTGAAAACAACTGGAGTTGAGAACCCCTATACTAGGGGGATATTTATCAAAATGAGCATGCCTAAAAACCAGAACAAAATTACTGTACCAGATTTATTAAGGAAAATCATATGTATTGGAAGCGATGGTTTTGTCTTGGTTGATACGCTTGGTGTAGTGTTTTTCACCAGATTTGCCGGGAGTTTGCAGCTGGGACACTTGAATACAGGGCTCTCCTGGGATATTAGAGGTGACGTTTGTCCCAAGCTGCTGATATAACAGAAGTGGAAAACATGGTCCCCATCTGGATCTAGGTGACCATAGACTAGCTCTGCTAGTCCCACTTTCACAGCTCTCATTTACACTATAAAGCTTAGTGCAATTTACGGTGGAGGGGTTAATAGTTAAAGGGGCAGTTTATTCATAACTTATCAGTGTAATTGGCTTTTGTAGAAAGAATAAAGCAGCAATTCTACATTACCCCACTTTTTTTGATGTAAAGCATGTGACAATGTATAATTCTACCTTCTTACCTAAGCTGGTGATCGTTTGGAGCTCCTGTTATACATCTGTAAAAATCCGGATTGTGTGCCTAACATAATGGCTGCCATTCAGTTCCCAGCAATCCTTCAGTCAGTGTAACTCAGCAGCTACAATGTATGCTTATATTACTAAGGTAACTGTATCTATTGTTACAGTTTGCAGCTCAAACTGCTGGGCATATTGGCAACAAATGATCACAAACAGGAAAGTGTGGCAAAATCTTGCACTGTTGGGGAGGTGGGCTAAAGCCTGCTATAGAAATAACAGGGTGCTCAGTATATTAAAGCTCATTAAAAATGGCACTGAGTTAAATAAAAAAAGAACAACAAAAAACAGTCACTATTATCCAATACTACATAACTGATTTTTTATTTTTTTTTAAGTATCAGATGTCACGTTTTGCTGCTTTAAATCACCCGTAGTAGCTACCGGCACCTAATTCAGAGGCATGTATCCCGGAAGCAGGGGGTCCCCGGAACTGAAGTGAATGGGGTTCAGCTCCAGAGACCCCCTTCATCAACTATATATATCTTTAAAAACTTAAAAACACATTTGGCCATTATACATTAGGAAAACCGGGACCCCCTCCAATGTGGCAGTTATCGCCCGATCTCTTTGCTGAACACTGATCTTAAGATCTATAGTAAAATTCTGGCCAACCGACAGAACCCTATTTTACCGAGGTTGGTACATGTTTATCAGGTTGGGTTTATCTCGGGGAGACAAGCTTCAGATAACACCCGGAAAATAATAGATATTATAGATCATGTACATTCCACCGAGACCAAAGCCGTTTTACTGGGCCTAGATGCCAAGAAGGCCATTGACAGAACAAACTGGGTCTTTTTAGATAAAACAATGCAAAAATTTGACTTCTCTGGACCTTTTCTAGAGGGCGTAAAAGCCCTTTATAAGAGTCCGCCAGCATTTTTCAAATTTCCTTGGAACGATTAAAATTAAAAATGGCACGAGACAAGGTTGCCCATTATCCCCCCTTCTCTTTGCCCTCTCAATAGAACCGCTTGCCTCAAGCATTAGACATAACCCAAATATTCAGGGCATTACAATTGGAGATATAAATGATAAAATATCGCTTTTCGCGGACGATATAATACTAACACTAGCTAACCCTTTAACATTATTCCCCAATCTCCAATACCTTTTAATAGAGTTCAGCAAAATATCGGATATAAAATTAATCATGATAAATCTGAGGCCCTAAAGGTGATGTTACCAACCCAAGAAATTAAATTGCTACAACTAAATTTCAACTATAGATGGTGCCCCTCCCATATTAAACATCTAGGCGTCCATATTGCTAGATATTACAGCTCTCTCTACCAATGCAATAACCCCGCCCCCCCCGCCCGCCTATTTGATAAGATCAAGAAAGACCTATTAAATTGGGACAAATTCCAGATATCTTGGATCGGGAGGATAATATCGGTCAAGATGAATATTCTACCTAGATTATTATATCATTTTCAGACTCTTCCGATTCAGATTACCGGATCGGAACTAAAAAACGTACAAAATAGAACATTCCAGTTTTTCTGGCAAAATAAGAGACCTAGGATGGCGAGATCAGTTATGCTGACATCAAGGGCGAGAGGGGGCTTGGGTGTTCCAGATATACTGAAATATTACCAGGCTGCTCAGCTGAGACAGGTAGTGGTCTGGAAAATTATACTGTTGGTTGGCCATTGAGTCTCATTATCAAAAACACTCTCTCTACCAATTTTACTCTGGGCTCCTGGGAAACAAGAGTCGAGTATAAAAATTGCTGAACTGGGTGCGATGAGGGGTACTTGGAACACCTGGAACAAAACGAAAGAGAAATTTAAGCTAGCCCCACATATTTCCCAACTCACCCCCCTCTTTAATAACCCTAATTTCCCCCCAGGTTGTAATCCGAAACTTTTCAACCAATTTAAAATCAAACATATCAACACAATCGCAGACTTGTTAAGTAAGGGAAAGCTTCTCAGTTTCCAAGATCTTCGCAACAAGTTTGAAGTCCGAGACCTTCCCCTATTTAAATATCTCCAAATCAGGCATTTTATACATATAGTCTCTCGGAATCTTCTCTTTCCTGAACTTTCACATTTTGAGATGCTCTGTAGGAAGGGAATCTATCAGAAGGGTCTGATCTCGAAAATGTACTTAGGCTTCGAGGCATTGGGTAACACTCCAGACCACAGTTAAATGCTTGGGTGGGCTGCCGATCTACATCTGGATATTGATTATGATGACTGGGAAGATATCTGGGAATTTGCAGCAAAAACCTCGATATGTACAACGATAAAAGAAAATACCTATAAGATTTTATATTATTGGTACCTCACCCCAGGCAGGTTGAAACAAATTTGCCCGGAGGCCTCTGATCTGTGTTGGAGGGGTTGTGGACAGAAGGGTGATATGGTCCATATTTGGTGGACCTGCCCTGTGACCCAAGACTTCTGGCTTACCATTAAAAGTATGATTAGAGATATAACGGAATTATTGATCCCCATAGACCCTTTGGTCCTTCTGTTAGCCAAACCACTGGAGGATATTAATCACCACTTGAAACGTTTAATCTCTTTCATTTTGACGACGGACAGATGTGCGATTGCGGCCGCATGGAAGAAGTAGGCTCCCCCATCTAGACAGGCAGTGGGTAACAGATTAAACGAGGTGATGATAATGGAAAGGCTGACAGCCTTTCTGAGACCGTCTACTGACAAATGTTATAAAATCTGGGATCCTTGGCTCGAGAGATGAGTTAAGATGATTACAAAAAAAAACATTTTCTTTCACCAGTCAGTGTAGGACGACTGGGTCGGAATTGGGAGATGGAATGGGCGGTGGCTTTTCCACTCACCCCCTGCCCCCCTTGTTATTTTTGATTATTTTAATATTTTGTTGCCATATTTCTATATGATCCTGGATATAGTGCGTCTATAAACTTGGTCCAGCCAAAGGGTCCTTGGACATCTATTCATATAGAGTATGGCCAATTGCACATTTCCATTTTTGTATTGTTTTATCACTGTTATTTTGCTTTGGCACTGTATGTAGACATTGTTCTTTTTCACCTCCTATTCTGTTTTTTCTTATGTTATGCTGGAAAAATCCAATCAAAATGTATGTGAAAAAAAAAACAAAAAAACCCTGAAAAACAATGTCCACTTTGGTGGAGCAAAAATAACGATCACTTATGCAGATCCTTTTATTCCCAATAGATATATAAACAATTTGCAAGTTAAGTTACATCATCCTTCAATAGGTAAGAATCATTTGCCTATCAGCAGGGTCAGGACACAGAGGTTAACATTCCTCTTTACCAGAAGAGATAATAGTTAGGTAATGACCAGCGCTATAATTTTCTCATGCTAATTGTCTCCGTAAATTATCGGTTAGTCATGGATAAAATGTAAGGGCCGTGGAAATGAACTTTTAGCTAATGTAGCCCAAATGTATGTTTTCCACATGTGCTTTTTATTTGCATACATTTTAGAGAACCTGTTATTCAACTGTTGCAAGGTTGGCAAATATAGCAGTCAATGCATCACAGACCTTCCAGGCAGCAAGCGATGGGATGAAACCGCGTGGTAATGGGCTAATAAGTAGGTTTGTAGCCATGTGTGTAAATGTCAGATCCTTTCCTTGTGCTAAAGTGTTAAATTACTTTAAGATATAGCATAATAACAAAATTAAAAAGAGGAAAGTTCTAGCAAATGTAGATTCTGTCACTGATTCAAATGGGCGTCGTCTGTGCAGAATTGCTTTTATATGGTAAGAGTTCTATCTGGATCTTTAAACCTCCCCTTTACACATTATTAAGGCCACAGGGCTAAATATACAACCCCTTAGTCCAGGGGTGCGCAAACTTACCTTAATGTGCCCCCTCTGGCTCCCCTCTGGCTCACGTCCCCCTGCACAGCTTCGGCGTCAAATGACATCGCGGGGTAATTTGACGCCGGTTGCCATGGAGACGCGACACTGGAACCAAGGTAAGTAAAAAGTTACAGAGGCCTTGCGCGATCCCCGGCATTTATTTTAAATGCCTTCGGGGAAGCACAGGGCCTCGGTAACAGCCGCCCCCCCCCCCCCTGAAAACCTCGCACCCCCCACTTTGCGCACCCCTGCCTTAGTCCTTGTGTTGGCATGTTTCAATGTATGAAGTCATTTCAGAGGAGTATGTTCAGTAATGAATAGACTATCACTGAGCGGCATCTTACTTACTGAGCAGCAACCTAGCTGGAGCAGCTCAGTAAGTAAAGACACTGACTCAGATAACAGCGACACTGAGTGCGAAGCCGGGGAACCTGGTTCAATTCCTCGCATCAACTCTTTGTGACCTTGGGCAAGTCACTAAATCTCCCTGTGCCTCAGGCACCAAAACCATAGAGCAAGGACTGTGTCTGTAACAGTGTACCATGTGCTACATTGTAATTGTGACGTGCTTTAAATCCCACTGGGAGAAAGCACTATATGAAATAAAGTTATTATTATTATTACTACATGGCCAAATATGTAACACAAATAACAGTTGTCCATTTGCCCTCCAACGCAGACCATAATAACCCGATGCCAGTGGTTATAATTAGTGTAGCTGACACATTTTTCAAAAATAGATGTTGTTTTTATTAAACTTAGATTGGTATGTGAGGTATGACTTTATTTAGCTACTTTCTTTTGCATGGGAACTGCACATGTCCTCATCTTTATCCAGCTAAGGGCTCTCCCCTTTGCCTCATTAGCCCACAATACCAAAGCATTCTCCCAAGGAAACAAAACACGAAAGTGAATTTGTAGGGTCAAGTCAGTGACATTAACGGCTCCTATTCTATATCTGCTGAATGAACCGGTCAGTGGCTTCTCATCTGTATATAAGAAAAGACCTAGCCAAATGTAACAACACCGCCATCTCCTTGAAAATCATTGTGCACCAGCTGCCATAGCTCATTTTATTGGGCACATGCCAGTACTCTGCTGCCTTTTTATAAATAACACAGATGTGTTTTTAACTTTAGCTTTCACTGCGCTCGAGGCCACTTATAGAACCAAACTGTGTGCGTGGACCTGGCTTCCACTCTCTTAGGTTCTTTTATATGAGGGGTGACCAACCCCAGGCCTCAATGGCCACCAACAGGTCAGGTTTTTATGTCTGGTTCAGCAGAGGTGGCTCAATCAGTGGCTCAGGCAACGACTGAAAAGTCTTTGACTGGGCCACTGATTGAGCCACCTGTGCTCGTAGGGCCCACCTCACGCCACGTCATGCCGGACGCGAACGCGCAATGCAGTGGCGTGAACCAGTCCATATTGTGATTTACCCGTTTATGCGACGCATATGTTATACAAATCTATTCTTACAAGATTGCTAGCATCTACCTTAATACATGGAATTTTAAAGGGTTGACAACTACACAAGTTATTGAACACCATGAAATACAGTGCAAATGTATGCAGGTGTTATGCTAACCGCTCATTTCATTAAGCAAGTATTGTTAAATTGTAACTAAAGTATCATTAGAATATTCACTCATATAACTGCCCTACGCATAAAAGTAATAGTATTGTTTACATCATATTTTTGTACATTAAGCAAACTTTATTGCTCTCTATATAGTTTTGTAATTTAATGTTAAGATAAATGTCACTTGATAATATACACGTACGCTTCAACCTTTTGTCTTCTTTATGCATCTAGGACATGAAATGCTTTTTTGAAATCTAAGAATACTAAACGGAGTATTCATTACTTCGGGAAATCACTTCTTGTACTTGTTGGATGTGGCGCATTGTGCTGTGCGCGCTGTGACATCCAGCTGCTTCTCCGGGCAAAATCCAGGCTCTGTGGGAATATATTAGTGAGAAGCTTTGTAAATATCCTGTAAGTGATTGGAAGTAGACTGGATCTGTAGTGCTTGAGGAAGTCGTTGTCTCCTTTCTTGTGGATGAGGATAACTGGCATCGCTCCATTGTTCTGGAATGTTCCTGTTCTTCGAGCCGCGTGTAAAGAGGTTTGTAGGGATTTTCTCTACTTCCTCTCCAGAATCTTTCAAGTTTCAGCTGTAATTTGACTTCCCCGGGAGCCTTCCCATTCTCCTTGGATGTTATTGGGTTTTGCCACTTCTTCTGGAAGGATGCATGGTACATCGTTGTGAGACTGAGGAGACAGAGGAGAGAGAGGGGGGAAGAGAGAGAGAGGGGAAGAGAGAGAGAGGGGAAGAGAGAGAGAGGGGGAGAGGAAGAGGGAGAGAGGGAGAGACTATACCCAGAGACACAAGGAAATCAGGAAACAGCACCCTGCAAAGTTTGATGGTCAAAATAATTGTGTTTTAAAAATACACCGTACAGTATAATCCAACGTTTGGGTCCCAGAAAACAGGACCTTCCTCAGGGGGATATATACTGGATTCATGCTGATGGGTTTTTGTCACTTTTTTACTCACCGTAGCTTATTTAGTGTAGTTGGAGCAAGTCAACAATTTTCACTTACTCAAGAAGCCGTGTGTGCAGGAGAATGTGTTTTGTAACATTTATTCTATTGAATCCAGTTGCACGCACTTCATGCAGTACCCGCTGTGTGTGTAATAATATTGTGCTGGCTTTGCATAATGGAGCATTTAGTGGTTTTGTGAATTCCAGCCAAGATTGTGCCTCATGTCTTTCTCGGGAGAGTTAAATCTCTTCCGCGTGTTTTCTATTGATAATTCCTTGCATGGAAATGTTCTGGCTGGTTAATCATCTCTTCAGCATTATCGAACCTTATTCGCAATGATTCCGCTGGAGCAAAACTTATCTACCTGGGGCCTCAATGGGGGACGCCAACTTTATAGTAATGAGAACTGTTCATAATCAGCTCCTGGAGAGAAGTTTTTTGGGGGGAAAGTTAGCTGAACTGAATTGTATTATAATAAAATGAGCGTTGTTACGTATAATGTGTTGGTAAATAAATAAGAGGTTTCAGATGAAGGGATTTTTTTCATTAAAAGATTTACTAAAATGTATTAGGTATAACCAAAGGGTAGGGGGTTGGGGGTTCACGTAGCTCTTGCGTCAGCCTAGGGATCTGAACAATGGTGTGGCTGGACAGGCGCGGGCCGCAGGGCAAAAGCTGCTCCTGTGCATGCGAGATCGGCTCTAGCCAACATGCGCTGTCGGAGAACAGATCGGCAGATTTGCGCATGCGTAGTCGGCATGGTTACCCTAGACAGCGGGGGGGCCCCAAGAGCGCGGTTCCCTGGACTTTGCCCGGGCTGCCAGGGCTATAGCTATGCCACTGGATCTGAATATAAGGTAATGCAGAGGTGGATTGCCCTATTGGGTGTGGGCTGATGTCCGCAGCACCGACTTACAGCACGCCCGCTGTGAGCCGGTGCTGCGCTGTGCATTACGCCCGCTGTGAGCCGGTGCTGCGCTGTGCATTACGCCCGCTGTGAGCCGGTGCTGCGCTGTGCATTACGCCCGCTGTCAGCCGGTGCTGCGCTGTGCATTACGCCCGCTGTGAGCCGGTGCTGCGCTGTGCATTACGGTCGCTGTGAGCCGGTGCTGCGCTGTGCATTACGCCCGCTGTCAGCCGGTGCTGCGCTGTGCATTACGCCCGCTGTGAGCCGGTGCTGCGCTGTGCATTACGCCCGCTGTGAGCCGGTGCTGCGCTGTGCATTACGCCCGCTGTGAGCCGGTGCTGCGCTGTGCATTACGCCCGCTGTGAGCCGGTGCTGCGCTGTGCATTACGCCCGCTGTGAGCCGGTGCTGCGCTGTGCATTACGCCCGCTGTGAGCCGGTGCTGCGCTGTGCATTACGCCCGCTGTGAGCCGGTGCTGCGCTGTGCATTACGCCCGCTGTGAGCCGGTGCTGCGCTGTGCATTACGCCCGCTGTGAGCCGGTGCTGCGCTGTGCATTACGCCCGCTGTGAGCCGGTGCTGCGCTGTGCATTACGCCCGCTGTCAGCCGGTGCTGCGCTGTGCATTACGCCCGCTGTGAGCCGGTGCTGCGCTGTGCATTACGCCCGCTGTCAGCCGGTGCTGCGCTGTGCATTACGCCCGCTGTCAGCCGGTGCTGCGCTGTGCATTACGCCCGCTGTGAGCCGGTGCTGCGCTGTGCATTACGCCCGCTGTGAGCCGGTGCTGCGCTGTGCATTACGCCCGCTGTGAGCCGGTGCTGCGCTGTGCATTACGCCCGCTGTGAGCCGGTGCTGCGCTGTGCATTACGCCCGCTGTGAGCCGGTGCTGCGCTGTGCATTACGCCCGCTGTGAGCCGGTGCTGCGCTGTGCATTACGCCCGCTGTGAGCCGGTGCTGCGCTGTGCATTACGCCCGCTGTGAGCCGGTGCTGCGCTGTGCATTACGCCCGCTGTCAGCCGGTGCTGCGCTGTGCATTACGCCCGCTGTGAGCCGGTGCTGCGCTGTGCATTACGCCCGCTGTCAGCCGGTGCTGCGCTGTGCATTACGCCCGCTGTCAGCCGGTGCTGCGCTGTGCATTACGCCCGCTGTGAGCCGGTGCTGCGCTGTGCATTACGCCCGCTGTGAGCCGGTGCTGCGCTGTGCATTACGCCCGCTGTGAGCCGGTGCTGCGCTGTGCATTACGCCCGCTGTGAGCCGGTGCTGCGCTGTGCATTACGCCCGCTGTCAGCCGGTGCTGCGCTGTGCATTACGCCCGCTGTGAGCCGGTGCTGCGCTGTGCATTACGCCCGCTGTGAGCCGGTGCTGCGCTGTGCATTACGCCCGCTGTCAGCCGGTGCTGCGCTGTGCATTACGCCCGCTGTGAGCCGGTGCTGCGCTGTGCATTACGGTCGCTGTCAGCCGGTGCTGCGCTGTGCATTACGCCCGCTGTCAGCCGGTGCTGCGCTGTGCATTACGCCCGCTGTGAGCCGGTGCTGCGCTGTGCATTACGCCCGCTGTGAGCCGGTGCTGCGCTGTGCATTACGCCCGCTGTGAGCCGGTGCTGCGCTGTGCATTACGCCCGCTGTGAGCCGGTGCTGCGCTGTGCATTACGCCCGCTGTGAGCCGGTGCTGCGCTGTGCATTACGCCCGCTGTCAGCCGGTGCTGCGCTGTGCATTACGCCCGCTGTGAGCCGGTGCTGCGCTGTGCATTACGCCCGCTGTGAGCCGGTGCTGCGCTGTGCATTACGCCCGCTGTGAGCCGGTGCTGCGCTGTGCATTACGCCCGCTGTGAGCCGGTGCTGCGCTGTGCATTACGGTCGCAGTGGCCGAGTGCTCTTCCCCACAACAATGAAACTGATTGCCGGGGGAGACCTAGGAAACTCTGTAAGACTTACCTTCCTCCCTCGACGTCATGACGCCATGTTGTTATGGCAACGCGACGTAACATGACGCTGCTGGAGGAGGGCCGGCAGGTAAGTAAAATGGCCCAGGACACATTTCACCTGCAATCCGCCCCTGAGGTAAGGTGCAATGAAGGGCCACAATTGATATGAATGCACAAGCGAGAGACAGAAAAAGAGTGCCAATTCAACTGCACTCTACGCCTTACATTGAGCGCAGGCATTGAGCGCAGGCATTGAGCGCAGGCATTGAGCGAAGGCATTGAGCGCAGGCATTGAGCGCAGGCATTGAGCGCAGGCATAGAGCGCAGGCATAGAGCGCAGGCATTGAGCGCAGGCATTGAGCGCAGGCATTGAGCGCAGGCATTGAGCGCAGGCACTGAGCGCAGGCATTGAGTGCATGCATAGAGCGCAGGCATTGAGCGCAGGCATTGAGCGCAGGCATTGAGCGCAGGCATAGAGCGCAGGCATTGAGCGCAGGCATAGAGCGCAGGCATTGAGCGCAGGCATTGAGCGCAGGCATTGAGCGCAGGCATAGAGCGCAGGCATTGAGCGCAGGCATTGAGCGCAGGCATTGAGCGCAGGCATTGAGCGCAGGCATTGAGCGCAGGCATAGAGCGCAGGCATTGAGCGCAGGCATTGAGCGCAGGCATTGAGCGCAGGCATTGAGCGCAGGCATTGAGTGCAGTCAAGTAGGAACTAAAAAGTATTAAAATGGCAAAATGGCTTAAAAGACTCGTAGTTGGGACGCCTGAATTAAAGAAATACTAAAACTATTAAACTTCAGTGACAGTTGGAATAACCTGCCCTTCCCCCCTTCTGTATATAGGGAGCAGAGTATTGGATTCTTAAAGCACCATGTAAATCTAAAGACAGGAAGACATTATGTAAACTCATTTCATTCTCTACTACAGGGGTGAGCAAACTTTTTATGCCGAGCCCCCCTTTTCATCCATGAAATTTCTCGGGCCCCCCCTGCCTGATGTAATCAAAATCACATGACGTCAGTGCATGTGCAGTGCATGACGTCAGTGCGAACCAGCTTTGTAACGCCCCCGCCCCGCGTCTACAAAAAAAGTATTTATAGGACAAATTACATAACTTAAAAATAAATATTATAATATTTGTCTAATAGCGTTCCCATTTCTGCTGTATTATTAATCTCTCTCTCTTCCCGCCACATTAGAACACCTCAGGACCTCTCTAACCTCTTCCAGTCTCTCCCTGTATTTCTCACTCCCCCTCCTGTCCCTCTCTATTCCTCCCCTCAGTGTCTCCCCCTCCCCCCCCACTCTCTTTCCCTCCCCCCAGTGTGTGTCTCTTTCTCCCTCCCCCCATTGTCTCTCACTCTCTCCCCTCTTCCAGTCTCACACTCCTCTTCCAGTCTCTCCAACTCCCTGTATTTCACACTCCCCCTCCAGTCCCTCTCTATCCCTCCCCTCAGTGTCTCCCCCCACTCTCTTTCCCTCCCCCTGTGTGTCTCTCTTTCTCCCTCCCCCTAGTGTCTCCCTCCCTCCATTGTCTCTCACTCTCCTTCCAGCCATTGCCTCTCCCTCCCCCCAGTGTCTCTCTTGCACTCTCCAACCAGCTATTGTTTCTCCCTCCACCCGGTGTCTCTCTCACACTCTCCCTCCAGCCATTGTGTGTCTCTCTCCCTCCTGCCAGTGTCTCCCTCCCTCCCACCAATGTCTCTCTCATCCCCATCCCCATGTAGCTCTTTCACCCCCCCTCCCCATGTCACACTCACTCTCACCCCCCTCATGTCACTCACACCCTCCCCATGCCTCAGTCTCACACTCACTCCCCCATGTCCCAGTCTCACACTCACTCCCCCATGTCCCAGTCTCACTCTCCCACCCCCCATGTCCCAATCTCACTCCCCCCATCCCCATGTCCCAGTCTCACTCCCCCCCCATGTCCCAGTCTCACTCCCGCCCCATGTCCTAGTCTCACTCCCCCCCATGTCCCAGTCTCACTCCCCCCCCATGTCCCAGTCTCACTCCCGCCCCATGTCCTAGTCTCACTCCCCCCCATGTCCCAGTCTCACTCCCCCCCCATGTCCCAGTCTCACTCCCCCCCATGTCCCAGTCTCACTCCCCCCCATGTCCCAGTCTCACTCCCCCCCCCCATGTCCCAGTCTCACTCCCCCCCCATGTGCCAGTCTCACTCCCCCCCATGTGCCAGTCTCACTCCCCCCCCCATGTGCCAGTCTCACTCCCCCCCCATGTGCCAGTCTCACTCCCCCCCCATGTGCCAGTCTCACTCCCCCCCCATGTGCCAGTCTCACTCCCCCCCATGTCCCAGTCTCACTCCCCCCCATGTCCCAGTCTCACTCCCCCCCATGTCCCAGTCTCACTCCCCCCCATGTCCCAGTCTCACTCCCCCCCATGTCCCAGTCTCACTCCCCCCCATGTCCCAGTCTCACTCCCCCCCATGTCCCAGTCTCACTCCCCCCCATGTCCCAGTCTCACTCCCCCCCATGTCCCAGTCTCACCCCCCCATGTCCCAGTCTCACTCCCCCATGTCCCAGTCTCACTCCCCCCATGTCCCAGTCTCACTCCCCATGTCCCAGTCTCACTCCCCCATGTCCCAGTCTCACTCACCCCATGTCCCAGTCTCACTCCCCCCATGTGCCAGTCTCACTCACCCCCTCTCCCCATGTCGCTGATGCAGGAAGCAACGAGATGCTACTGTGTACTGTAGCACAGCGCAGCACAGCGCCACCTAATGGCCAAAAGAAAAATTGCAGCTGCAGACGGCTTTTTCCCCTCTGCTCCTGGCAAAATCGCCGCTGCTTCCTGCGCCCCCCCTAAACAATCTTGCGCCCCCCCAGGGGGGCGCTCCCCCCAGTTTGCGCACCGCTGCTCTACTACACATACATCGGATTTGCAATATATTGAAAGCACAGTCACTTAATTTATGCTCTACCCTTTTAACATTGGTTTCTTTGTTTGATATGTTTAATGTCTTTCCGAAGGTTGCAGTGAAGAGTCAGGAATTATCAAGCCTGACGCAGGGCGGGGGGTCCCCGAAATGCTGCTCTACTTAGCACATGTAACATTGTGTCTGCTAACACTTCCTTCCCTTGTGTGTTCTGATGTATTTTGTAATGCTGCTGGTGTTTTTTGATACAGCAATACGGGTTAACTTAAAAAAAATATATATATATATATATATTTTATTACAGGTTTGAAGCACGGGGTGTCCGGAGCAGAACTGTGCTCATTTCCGCTTCGGGGACCCCCTGCATCCAGAGATACTTACCTCCGTAGGAGGCGCCGGTGTCCCTAAAGGCAGGGTGTGCCTAGTCTAATGGAGGTTTAAATGTCCCGCGTCACGCAGGTCAATAAGAAGCTGTGATGTCATTCGGTGTGGCTTCTTATTGGCCAGCGCGACCTGGACCTTTAAACTCCATAGAGATACCGGCATCACTTACAGGGGTAAGTATCTCTGGAAGCAAGGGGTTCCCAGAGCTGAAAGTAACACAGGTCAGCTCCGGAGACCCCCTGCTTCAATCCTGTAATAATAGATATATTCGGTTTTTTAAAGTTAACCCGTATTGCTGCTTTAAGGAAGAAACTTGGCGAGACCAAAAGGAAAACGTGAGTCTATCATTATTGTTATTTATTCTTTGAATGCTGATCCAGTGTGTTGTATTTGTTATAGTTCTATGCGTCCCGCGGTATAGATGTGGGATCCTAGCACCTCCATCTGAATTATATAAGACAGGACGAGTGCAAGTTCCTTCTATTTTGTTACGCCTTTCCTGAGTACGGCACCTTACCGCCCATTGAGAAGGGGTCTCGTGGCTTTAGCACTGTTAATCCCACGTTCTTTATTCTATCAGACCCATCTTAAAACACAGCTCCTTAAAGAAGCATGTGAGTAGCTCCGTGGCTGATACTATACACCTCATACATAAACCTTGGCCCCCTGCAGACGCACTTACCAGAACGCCCTCCTACTGTCTCTGTACGTTCCTCCTACCAATTAGATAGTAAGCTCTTCAGAGCAGGGACTCCTTTTCCTTAATGTCAAGTTTATGTCTAAAATCTACTTCCCACTATGTGTTATTTGTATTTGATATTTATATGATTGTCACGTGTATTACTGCTGTGACGCGATGTACATTAATGGCGCTATATAAATAAAGATATACATACATACATATATACATTACACAAGGCTGTAAGTACTGAGATCTGGAAGGACATCCCTACACCGTTTAGCAAACCTTACAACTCAATGTAGTAATCGCACACATTGTTATTTCAGAGAAGTGAGGATGGGATAAGAGACACATACTGTATGGGCCATAGTCGAGCAGGATGTTGATTTCCGAGAGGAGGGCGCAGGTGTGGCCTGCTCCTTTGGCTGTTCGAATGTGACACAGTATTTACCCGTTTAACTGCTATCAGTGTGGCTATTTACATTTCCATGGAAACAAGATAACAAATGTAAGCAGCACCATTTTGTATGAATGTGAAAAGGCAGGGGCGGCCAACTCTAGTCCTCAACGGCCACCAACAGGGCAGGTTTTCAGGATATCCCTGCTTGAGCACAGGTGGCTCAATCAGTGGCTCAGCCCTTGAGGACTGGAGTTGGCCACTCGTGTCCTATTCCATCAGTCTTCGACTGAGCCACCTTTGCTGAAGCAGGGATATCCTCAAATCCTGACCTGTTGGTGGCCGTTGAGGATTGGAGTTGCCCCCCACCCCCACCCTGCCCCCTCCACCCCCAAGCCCCCCCACTCCCGCCCCTTACTGCAATCATACAAAATGGTGCTGCTTCCATTTGTTAGCTAGTTTCCATGGAAACATAAATAGCCACAGGATGCTGTCAATTGTGCACACACCAACCCACGGAGAACGCCGTCACCGGAGTGCGAGCGCGGCAGAGCGAAGCAGACCAAATTTATATAATTGTGCTGCGTGGAAGGAAAATGGAAACGGCGTTGGCTCTGCGGGTGTTCGTTTTTGTGGCGCACATTACGGAGCTTTTGAAAGATAATTGTGTGCCTAGCAGCTGGCAGTCAATGCTTTGCTCAGGACCAAACAGTCAAGTGCTAGGCCTGACCTCAGAACCCCGGCTTTATCCCCAGACAGTAACCGTACCTCCCTCAGTCAGGAAGGGGCCGTGCTGCTTGTGATTTTGCAGAAAGAATAGCTACAAAATACAAGTCGCAGGACGTATAACGGCCTCTGACTTCTTTATTCTACAAAGGAGCAGACAAAGTGCAGCATTTAATAATATATATATATATATATATAGGATTGAAGTAAAGGGTCTCCGGAGCTGAACCCCATTCATTTTTGCTCCGGGGTCACCCTGCTTCTCCCTACAGAAGTAGGGGGAGCTGGTATCTCGGTGCTGTTTAAAGGTCTTGGCCATGTGAGCCAATAGGAAGCCGCAAGGGATGACGTCGTGGCTTCCTATTGGCCCGCAGGACGTGGGAGCTTTGAAGCCGCCATTACGAGAACCCTGCTAGCCCAGTCGGAACTGCTACAGGCACAGCTTATGGAGGTAAGCATCTTGAGAAGATGAGGGGTCCCCTGGGGTTAAATTCATGGGGTTCAGCTCCAGAGACCCCCTGCCTCAATCCTATTTAAAATATATATATATATTTATTTTTTACACGCATTGCTGGGATTGCCTCTAAGATGTGTAGATATTACTTTTATATACATATGTTTTGCTTTCCGTTCATTACTTTCTTCATGATTTATTATTTCTTAGTTAGCCATTACATACTCCCCCTTATGCCTAAAGTGTTTATTAATGTGTTCCACAATACAAGTCCACATGTTCAACATAGTGGGTGTTTAAATAACAAATGAGCGTACATATGAATGTACCTGTCCCGTATAGTATGTACTTATTTGGATTGAGCCAGCACTGCATTCTGTAACAGTACTTAACTTTTTTCTTCCTACATACTGGCTCTGCACTTCTTTAACCCAGGCTGTGCTGAAAAGCTGTGTATTACGGCAGGTATAAGCTTATAGGGGTTTCATGTTAAAATGGATCAGAAGCAAAAAGTGGCACACTGTGCTCATTTACATGTCATTACCCAGAATCCTTGGCTGCAGTGGAAGCATTGTATGTATAAGAGATCATGGGGAAAGACAGGGTTGCAAACCTGTCTGAGACATGCAAATGCACCCACTGGTGGTATTTATATGTGCTGTTCCTACATATACAAAACAAACAATATATATATATATATACACACACACACTATGAAAGGCTGTTAATCTTGAGATCTGGAAGGAGATCCCTAAACAGTTTTTTTGTTTTACTAAACCATGCAACTCGGTATAATAATCAATACCCCTTGGGAAGACGGGGGTAAGATACACTGACCCAAACTTTGTTTCAATGTGTAAACAGGTTCCACTAATAGATGCAGTATGTGAATTGAACTTGACGTAATACATTGGGAGCGTTGTAATTATAAAATGCCATCTGAGATTAGCCTGTGCTTTATCAAAGTCTCCCTGATACAGACCTGGGGCAGAGAGACTGCAGGACAAACATACCTTACAAATGTTCGTGACTGATATATAAAGTGCAGTGTTTTTGCACCCGTTTTGCAGCCAGGAGATGATGATTAATTACCCCCCTCTGCTCCCCATTGCCACAGTGATGATTGTCTTGAATGGTTGATAATTAATTTTTTTTTTTAGAATTTTAAGATCTCTAGTTACTTGAAACATAAAAAACCAGGGAAGAAAATGGTGTCTATGTATTAAGACAAGGGTACGCAAACTTTATTGTCTGCGCCCCTGTCTGCTCGCACCCCCCTCCCCCACTTTCCTTTTCTCTGGCGTTTTCTGATGTCACGACGTCATGTGACATCGTGTGGCCTTGGGAACGTGATGTCATGTGACCCACGTGGCGTCATTTGGCAACGCATCGCCGGAAGCCACCGGAGACAAGGTAAGGGAACTTACAGAGGCCTCACGCGCTCCCCCGGCGTTGAATTTAAATGTTGTAGGTAAGAGCGCGGGGTCTCTGTAACAACGCGCACTCCCCAGAAAATTTCGCGCACCCCTGTATAAAAATATACATGAGGCATTTTGCTGTTAATTTGATCCAAAGGAATGTGAACATGCACATATAACATATATAAAGGCTCATTTAAGTCTCCCGGCTGCCAATCTGGTGCAAACATTCTGCGCCATATTTATGGAAGAAATACATACTATTGATTTCAATTGGAATGTTTTTATTTGGTCGTTTCTGTGCAATTTTTTGACGCACTTTTGCAGACCCAAGACTTGAATGCCTGACACTCGTAGTTTCATTGTATGCTCTCTGCTGGCATCAGCCAGGAAAGTAAGAGTTATGGACACATGTTATTGGGTGCTTCACATTCTACATCAGGCCCCTCAGAATAGCAGAGGGGCCAATTCTTTAATGCGACTGCAAGACTTGGGCCGAATTATCAGAGGGCCGGGAAGGCAAAAATAAAAGAAATATTGACTATAACCTACGTGTTTTTTCTTGAGCTTTCCTTATTACAAATGTACAAATGTATCACTGTACTCCCCATCCCCTCTCTCTCTCTCTCCCCCCCCATCCCTCTCCTCTCTCCCCTCCTCTCTCTACCTCCCTCCTCTCTCCCCTCCCCCTCTCTGTCTCCCTCTCTGTCTCTCTCACCCTAGTCCATCCTCTCTATCTCCCTCATCCCATCGCTATCTCCCTCCATCCCCCCCCTCTCGCTCCCTCTCCATACCCCTTCCTTCCCCCCCTCTCTCCCCATCTTCCTCCCCCACTCCATCGCCTCTCTCTCTATCACCTCTCTCTCTCTCTCCCCATCCCCCATCGCTCTCTCCCCCACCCCCTCTCTTTCTCCCTCCACCCCCTCTCTGCCCCAAACAAACTACACCCCTCCTGAATGAAGAAAAGTCAAAGCCCCATCCACTCTCCCAGCCCAGCCAAACATTCTCCCCCCCAACCCCCCCCCCCCCCACTCCTTGTCCTGGCCAGACAAGCTCTGGGCCACATGAGAGGGCTGCTTGGGCCACACGTGGCACCCGGGGCCACGTGTTTAACAGCCCTGTTCTACGTCTAGGGATATTATCACATACACATTCTCTGTTTCCTGAGTCAAAA